>NC_092178.1:21222645-21275145 GCF_045791955.1 Oncorhynchus clarkii lewisi
TTTTTGAGGTCGGTTCAGTGTCGTTTAGATTATAAAAACATAATCACGGTTTTCTATTGCTATTTTTATTGCCACTAAATGTACCATGCATTATGTGAGTTGAATGCTGGAACAACACAGAATAAAACAATTAATACAAGTCCAATGATGGTAGTGACAGCCCAGTACTGCTTATCACTTATTAACCATCATTTATTCACATTACTTCAATGCAATATTTGTATGATTTGTTGACTATCGTTTCATTACAAGTCATCATCTCATTTCTATAGAGCTGCTGCCTGGGCTGTCTGACACAATCACTACTTATTTATTTAGAAAAATGACTAAAGGCATAGTTTTATGATTACTGAATACCAATTACCAACGTAGATCATGTATTTTCAGGTAGAGATACCTCATTAAGCAGTTGCTTTCCATCCCTCTCGATCGCGTGTTTTTCTGTCTCTTCTCTCAGTCTCTGTCTGCGCCATAGAGATAGATAGAGGACTCATCTATATATATGTGCAATTATATCATTTGTGGCAGCATGGGCAGCACCATTGAGGCTAAAACCCTAAGGAATCCCCACCCAGTTGACTACTTTGACTACTTTAAAATGGTGGAAGGATGGAGGAAGCCCTCAATGGAGCAGCCCATTCTAAAATGGCCTTTTGGCCACTAATGGCCTATATGGTCTGTACTGCACAGACTGGACAAGTAGGTGCGCAATGGATTATGGTCATTGTAGTCAATTACCACGTTTTCTGCGCTAAACTATGTTGTATATTGGCCTGTTGGAAACTACAAAACCCTACTACATCGCACAGTTTGGGCATGATCTGATTTATCTCTAGTGAAACTGGGCATTGATCTCACAAAAAAATAATAATAAAATGGATTTCGGTGAATTAGTTGTTTAAAAAAACAAACAACCAACGTTGTGGTTAATTGTTCAGCATTGAAAGAAACAGAGTGACAGAAAGATAGAGAGGAGTGAGAGGCAGAAGGAGAGAAAGAAAGAGAGGAATGTCAGTACTGTAATAGTGAGCCATAATCAGCCTCATGTGTGGAGCTCTGCATGCCAGCTGACCCCTAACACAGCATGCATAAGTAAACACACAACACACACGCATGTATGCATGCTCACACACACACACACACACACACACACACACACACACACACACACACACACACACACACACACACACACAGAGCATGAAATGCTAGCTATGTTAAGCCCCACAGCAAGAGAGAGAGCTGGGTGTTGTCATAGGCCACATCAACAGCGAGGAATGTGTGTGTGTGTGTGTCAGTAAAACTCTTCAGTCAAATCATTCATCACATATTAACTATTAACACCCTCTTCCTTTCTTCCTTCCTTCTCCCTCACTTTTCTTTTTCTCTCTTCCTTTAACCCCCTTTCCTCCTTGCTCCTTCCTTCTCCCTCACCCCTCTTTCTCTTTCCCTTTTCCCCACTCCATCTCAAACATCTGACCATCTCATGGAGAGAAAGATGGAAGCGAAGCGTCTAGACTTTATGAGCATGCAGAATTAAGTGGTTGTTATGTGGGTCAGTGTAGGTG
The DNA here is from genome assembly GCF_045791955.1 of Oncorhynchus clarkii lewisi. Lineage (NCBI taxonomy): Eukaryota > Metazoa > Chordata > Actinopteri > Salmoniformes > Salmonidae > Oncorhynchus > Oncorhynchus clarkii. Next base: position 21,224,214 of record NC_092178.1, read on the forward strand.
TGTGTGTGATGTCTTAACTTGATTGGAGGCCACAGTTCAGCCTCAAACTCAACTTACCACTTAACCAACCTTTTTTTTAACCACACATGCAAATGCATTTTTTTTGCATTAACCACACATGCAATACGCACACGCATGTACACACACGCATGTACACACACACATCGTGGTCTACCCCCTCAGGCTCTCTAACAATGTCTAGATAAGACCCAAAGATCAACCTCTGTGTTGGTTCAGGGAGGTAGAATGTCACACGCCAAGGAACATTTCACCACTTTTCAACTTCATATTCATTATCTCCAGCATCACCCCAACATCAACATATGTGAAAATTGCGTGTCTCTATGTTTTGTAGTAAAAAAAAAGACAGAGGAAGATGTGTTTCCAATTACATCACTGGTGTGCGTTGTGAGATTTTAACCAATTATGAATAGGCATTGCCTACTCATTTTCTACTAATTGCCTACTAATGGTCTACTAATTGGCTGATGATGTAATTGGAAACACTTACCTTCCTCTTCTTTTTACTACAAAACATAGAAACGCGTCATTTTCACAGATGTTGATGTTGGGGTGGTGCTGGGGATGATGAGTATGATGTTAAAACATTTGGACATTTCCTTTTAAAGGAAAACTATCTTTTGGTATTTGTTTAATTAGTCCATTGTTGAGATACACGTAGTCCCAAAATAAAAAATACTGAAATCCTCCCTCATATGATGCATCTTGTTTTAGTTTAGTTTAGTTCGTTTATTTTAATTCATTTGACCATTATAAAACAAATAAAAATTGAAATGCCGCCTCCCGAGTGGTGCAGTGGTCTAAGGCATGCTAACTGTGCCACTAGAGATTCTGGGTTCGAGTCCAGTCTCTGTCGCAGCCAGCCGTGACTGGGAGACCCATGGGGTGGCGCACAATTGGCCCAGCGTCGTCCAGGTTAGGGGAGGGTTTGGCCGGGAGGGATGTCCCATCGCGCACTAGCGACTCCTGTGGCAGGCCGGATGCAGTGCACACTGACACGGTCGCCAGGTGTATGGTATTTCCTCCGACACATTGATGCGGCTGGCTTCCGGGTTAAGGAATTGTGTCAAGAAGCAGTGCGACTTGGTTGGGTTGTGTTTCGGATGATGCACGGCTATCGACCTTCTACTCTCCCGAGTCCATACGGGAGTTTCAGCGATGAGACAAGACTGTAACTACCAATTGGATACCATGAAAAAGGGGGTGAAATGTTTTAAATAATAGTAATTTCAAAAAACTTCAAAAGCCATACATTCACATGAGTAAAATGATTGAGGATAACACACTATGCGCAGACCAGCTGGCTGGAGTGTTTACGGACATATTCAATCTCTCCCTATCCCAGTCTGCTGTCCCCACTTGCTTCAAGATGTCCACCATTGTTCCTGTACCCAAGAAAGCAAAGGATAACTGAACTAAATGACTACCGCACCATAGTACTCACTTCTGTCATCATGAAGTTCTTTGAGAGGCTAGTTAAGGATCATATCACCTCCACCTCACCTGACACCCTAGACCCACTTCAATTTGCTTACTGCCCCAATAGATCCACAGACGATGCAATCACCATCGCACTGCACACTGCCCTATTCCATCTGGACAAATCAAATCAAATCAAATCAAATCAAATTTTATTTGTCACATACACATGGTTAGCAGATGTTAATGCGAGTGTAGCGAAATGCTTGTGCTTCTAGTTCCGACAATGCAGTAATAACAAGTAATCTAACTAACAATTCCAAACTACTGTCTTGTACACAGTGTAAGGGGATAAAGAATATGTACATAAGGATATATGAATGAGTGATGGTACAGAGCAGCATAGGCAAGATACAGTAGATGGTATCGGGTACAGTATGTACAAATGAGATGAGTATGTAAACAAAGTGGCATAGTATAGTATAAAGTGGCTAGTGATACATGTATTACATAAGGATACCGTCGATGATATAGAGTACAGTATATACGTATGCGTATGAGATGAATAATGTAGGGTAAGTAACATTTATATAAGGTAGCATTGTTTAAAGTGGCTAGTGATATATTTACATCATTTCCCATCAATTCCCATTATTAAAGTGGCTGGAGTTGAGTCAGTGTCAGTGTGTTGGCAGCAGCCACTCAGTGTTAGTGGTGGCTGTTTAACAGTCTGATGGCCTTGAGATAGAAGCTGTTTTTCAGTCTCTCGGTCCCAGCTTTGATGCACCTGTACTGACCTCGCCTTCTGGATGATAGCGGGGTGAACAGGCAGTGGCTCGGGTGGTTGATGTCCTTGATGATCTTTATGGCCTTCCTGTGACATCGGGTGGTGTAGACAAGAGGAATACCTATGCCAGAATGCTGTTCATGGATTATAGCTCAGCCTTCAACACCATAGTACCCTCCAAGATCATCATTAAGCTTGGGGCCCTGGGTCTGAACCCCGTCCTGTGCAATTGTGTCCTGGACTTCCTGACGGGCCGCCTCCAGGTGGTGAAGGTAGGAAACAACTCTTCCACTTCGCTGATCCTCAACACTAGGGCCCCACAGGGGTGCGTGCTCAGCCCCCTCCTGTACTCCCTGTCATCCATGACTGCGTGGCCATGCACGCCTCCAACTCAATCATCACATTTGCAGACAACAACAGTGGTAGGCCTGATTACCAACAATGACGAGAACGCCTACAGGGAGGAAGTGAGGGCCCTGGTGGGGTGGTGGCAGGAAAATAACCTAAGACCCTCAGAGACTAAAAAACAGCTTCTATCTCAAGGCCATCAGACTGCTACCACCCGGCTACTCAACCCTGCACCTTAGAGGCTGCTGCCCTACATGCATATACATGGAATCACTTTACACTTTAATAATGGAAAACTAGTCACATTCAAATGGGCACAGAAGACATCAAACAGTTTTTTGCTTTATTTTTAAAACTGCACAGAGAGGACGTCCTTTTTATGGGCAGACACAACTCTTCCACTCTGAGGCTCCAAGTATAAAATAAAGTACCTTTCCCAGCATTACTCCTGAACCTGAAAAAGCACACATTAGCAAGACCTGATCTGGTGCTGTGGCTGTGTGCATCCCTAACATGGGGAAAGTAATCATTCAGATATCTGGGCTCAGAACCATAAAAAGTCCTGTAAACCAAACCCAGTTTAATCTGGAACACCCTAACCTCAACAGGCAGTCAATTGAGTTCCTGAAAGCAGCTCCTGCCTATGTGAGCACATGGACTCACCTTCAATACTACCCTGATCAGCTTATTCTGAGCTATCTGGAGCTTCCCCTTCAGAAGAATAGATATGCTCCCAAACGAGGAAGTAATAGAGTAGTCAAACTGGCATTGAATGAGGGCAGTGGCTAACACTCTCATGGAGTTCTTATCAAGCAGCTTGGAATTTCTTGCCCAAAACGTAGTCCTGGCATTAACCTTCCCTAGTACTTCAGTGGCCATTCTCCCCCCCCCCCCCCCCCCCCCTCCCACCAGGGCTTCCATCAAGGATGCATCCCAGGTAGCTAACAGAAGTTTAGTAGTCAGCACCTCACAGTCTAACTCCACTCTGATTTCAGAGGAACCACACATTTTAGGTCTGGACCCAGAAAGAAGTGCAGAGATAGCTTATTATCTCCAAGCCATTTGCTAATGTTATTAAACTCTCTGCTAAGTATGCTCTCCAACATAGTTTTACTTTTATGAGATACCAGAAGTGTAGAGTCATCTGCATAAAGGAAAAGTGCAAGAACAAGGATCTTTCATATCGTTATATACAGTTAAAACAGTAGTGGCCTAAGCACGCTCCCCTGCGGAACACCACAACTTATTGGTTTTGCCTGAGACAGTGACCTCTACCACTTGCTCCCTACCTGACAAGCAGAACTTTACCCAGCCTAGAGGGATACTCCTTAACCCCAGTGCATCCAGTTTGGCGATTAGGAGACAGCGGTTACCTGTATCAATGGCCTTCTGTAGGCCAAGCAGTACCATTCCACAAAGATTGCCCACGTCAATTTCTTTCCTGATTAAGCCAGTCAAGTAAAGTAGACATGAATCAGTGGAAACCCCAACTGAAAATCATTCATTAGACTTTGTTTGTTGACATATTCATACATTTGCTCATGTACAACACTCTCCAGGATCTTTGATGTTATACAGAGGATAGATACAGGCCTATAATTCCCAGGGTCAGACTTTATCCCCTTCTTATACAGAGGTATAATTTTAGCTTGTTTCATGTCCCTGGGAAAGATGCCTTATTCAAGAAAGAGATTAACGGCAATTTTCTCAGTAAAATCTCTAAGAACCCCTGCAGGAATATTATACAGGCCTATGGCTTTGGAGCATTTAAGCTCAGGTAGAATACTGGCTACTTTGGCTGTTGCTACCTTTGCAAAAGGAAATGAGTTTGGCTGAACCCCTAACTTGGCATAATACTTATTGACTCTTCCATACATATTAGAACTGGTGGGCAGCTTGCTGGCAAAGGAAGTAAAAAAAGAGTTGAATTCATTGTCAACCTCTACTTTTCCGTATACCATCTCCCCCTGATATTCAGTCCAATACTGTTTAGATTGTTTTTGGTAGTACTACTACAGCCTAGTTCCTTAAATTATTTCCAAAGCTTTTTAGGGTCATTTTTGTTCTCAATGATTTTATCAGCGAAGTAACCCCTCTTAGCTTCATCCATCCTGATCTGTGCTTAATTTCTGTGAAATTAGGAGAAAAGCAGGGTACTCTTGAGAGTTCTTACATTTCTTAAAGGCCTTTTTCCTTGCTTGGATAGAATCTCATGATTAAACCAAGGGCTAGAACTCTGCTGTACTCTGACCTGTCTAATGGGAGCCATCACATCCAGCCCATCAAGGAATCTACATTTAAAGGCTTCCCAGGCACTGTCTACCCCTACACTATCCAGCACAGGTGACCAGTCAATTTGACACTTTTGCTCTCTTAACATTTCAACATTTAACATTTCAAAATGTTTTGAGTCCTCTGATTGGAACAGTTTTGTGACACTCTTTAAAAACCCTCTTTGTGCAAAATGTAATAAAATTATCAACGATTCCATATACTATTACTCTATATTAAGTCAATCATACTTTGCACTGTTTCATATACACTGGTGGGATCTTTTACCATTTGGGTCAGAGCAAGTGATCTACAGAAGTGAATAAAGACATTGTGGGTTGGCCTATCCTTTTTGAAATCCCCTAACAAAATGATTTCCTTCACTGGGGAGTCATTAGTTTGACAACACAATTTCGAGACCTTCATAGAATGAAATCTGATTGGGCAGCCTGTAACACACCCCAACAAAATCGGCTTGGTTTTGGGAAGGCAGATATCCAGCCAGACAATCTCCAGATCATCAATTAAATCCGATCTGACGTTATAAGCAATGTCTGATCTTACAAAAACACATATATCCTCCCACCGTTCCGTTTCCGATCCTTCCTGACAGCCAACAGCACACCGAGAGCAAAGGTGAGTTTCATTGACCCCACAACCAAAGCTAGGAGCGCTGCATTTTAGATGAGTCAACTGCACGCATTCCAGACATACCAGAGCTTTTCTGTTACTCTTAACCAAACGTTCGCAGGAGGTGCATGAGAGCTTAGGCCGTTAGATGGTGTTCGTGATCAACTGAGGACCAGGGCATTGATGTAGATCACCTGATAAGAGAAGGCAAAGAGTTTTTATAAAATATCCACCATTCATTTGAGGTTGGCCTTGGATGATTGTTTTGGTTTGTGCCATGGTCTAATGAAAGGTTGGTATATAACATTCCCTCCAAATCGAATTCACAGTTTGTCACAGAAACATCAAAATATGTATGATTTATTCTATAAATGTCTAGCATAGTTTTACAAACTTTGTTGTGAGGAAAGATTCCAGTTTTAATTTTATAGAAATACATAAAATCAATAAAACGCCATTTAAAGCAGTATAAATCAAGAACTAATTCACTGTTTGTCACAGAGACATCATACATAGTTTGATGTTTCTGTGACAAACAGTGAATTAGATATTGATTATTACTTATTTTATTATTATTATTTATTTTTAAATCTAATATCTTTGTTGTTCCATAGAAAGTATCTGTGAGGGGAAAAATTGTGTTTATTTGCTAACATCCAAGCTAAAATTGCCTGCTTATGGAATTTGGCCAATTTTACGGGGATTTTATCAACATCAAAACTACATCGAAGCAAAAAATTCTAAACCACCTGTCACATTCTGACCTTAGTTCTTTTGTTATGTCCTTGTTTTAGTATGGTCAGGGAGTGAGTTGGGTGGGCAGTCTATGTTCTTTTGTTCTAGGTTGTGTTCATGTGTTTGGCCTGGTATGGTTCTCAAACAGAGGCAGGTGTCGTTCGTTGTCTCTGATTGAGAATCATACTTAGGTAGCCTTTTCCCACCTGTGTTTGGTGGGTGATTGTTTTCTGTTTAGTGTTTGTCACCGTACAGGACAAACACTTTCCATAGATAGTGAGTTTTGTTCCTGATAAAGAATCAAATCGAATCCTTTACAATTTTAGGGGATAAATCAAGTGATAAAGAAACATAAACCGATCTGGATAACTCTTCAGCTTTGGACAATAAAACCTGACCATATAATGAAATATCTCTCAGCAACCAGAGGTTCAATTTCTTCTTTATTTTCTCAATAATGGAGTTAAAGTTTAATTCACTCCTTTGTTTTTCATCCTTGCATATAACAATTCCAAGATAAGTAACCTTATCTTTAATTGGGATACCATATACAGTGGGGAGGACAAGTATTTGATACACTGACGATTTTGCAGGTTTTTCTACTTACAAAGCATGTAGAGGTCTGTAATTTTTTATCATAGGTACACTTCAACTGTGAGAGACGGAATCTAAAACAAAAATCCAGAAAATCACATTGTATGATTTTTAAGTAATTAATTTGCAGGTCAGTATGTGTAGGTGTTTTTGAAAGATATCACGTAGTAGAAATGCAAAAGTGTTACTTTCCACATATAAAGGACCGAGTTTGATAGCTAATGAGTTGAAGACAATTCTGGCAGTTGATTGCAAATATGCAGAGGGAGTTGAAAAGAGAACACACAGAAGGCTGTTGTTTAAAACACCTGTCTCCAGATTACATCTTCAAATTAAGGGCAACCATGGCATCCCTGACAGAGAGGGAGAAGCATCCATGCATGTATACGAACAGGTAAGATAGTCTAGCTAACATTTTATGTTTTTGATTTTCTAATAACCAATTCAACTGTTCACTTCAATTCACCAGGTGTCCCTGGTGGTAATTTCCACGACAATACGTTTTCATTTCAAGTTAAAGCTTACAACATTACGTGTATGATCTGTGTAGTAATATTATTTGTAGCTCAGAGCCATTTGCATTGCTAGTTATATCCTAATTTAAAAAAAAAACTTTTTTTATTTTTTATTTCACCTTTATTTAACCAGGTAGGCTAGTTGAGAACAAGTTCTCATTTGCAACTGCGACCTGGCCAAGATAAAGCGTAGCAATTCGACACATACAACAACACAGAGTTACACATGGAGTAAACAAAACATACAGTCAATAATACAGTAGAACAAAAGAAAACAAAAAGTCTATATACAGTGAGTGCAAATGAGGTAAGTTAAGGAAATAAATAGGCCATGGTGGCGAAGTAATTACAAAATAGCAATTAAACACTGGAATGGTAGATCGGCAGAAGATGAATGTGCAGGTAGAGATACTGGGGTGCAAAGGAGCAAAATAAATAAATAAATACAGAATGGGGATGAGGTAGGTAGATAGATGGGCTGTTTACAGATAGGCTAAGTACAGGTGCAGTGATCTGTAAAATGCTCTGACAGCTGGTGCTTAAAGCTAGTGAGGGAGATGTGAGTCTCCAGCTTCAGAGATTTTTGCAATTCATGGGCATCAGAAAACTGGAAGGAAAGACGACCAAAGGATGAATTGGCTTTGGGGATGACCAGAGAGATATACCTGCTGGAGCGTGTGCTACAAGTGGGTGCTGCTATGGTGACCAGTGAGCTGAGATAAGGCAGGGCTTTACCTAGCAGAGACTTGTAGATAACCTGTAGCCAGTGGGTTAGACGACGAGTATGAAGCGAGGGCCAACCACGAGAGCGTACAGGTCGCAATGGTGGGTAGTGTATGGGGCTTTGGTGGCAAAACGGATGGTACTGTGATAGACTGCATCCAGTTTGTTGAGTAGAGTGTTGGAGGCTATTTTATAGATGACATCATCAACGTCGAGGATTGGTAGGATGGTCAGTTTTACGAGGGTATGTTTGGCAGCATGAGTGAAGGATGCTTTGTTGCATAGGAAGCCGATTCTAGATTTAATTTTGGATTGGAGATGCTTAATGTGACTCTGGAAGGAGAGTTTACAGTCTAACCAGACACCCAGGTATTTGTAGTTGTCCACGTATTCTAAGTCAGAGCCGTCCAGAGTAGTGATGGACGGGCGAGCAGTTGCGGGCAGCGATCGATTGAAAAGCATGCATTTAGTTTTACTTGCGTTTAAGAGCAGTTGGAGGCCACGGAAGGAGAGTTGTATGGCATTGAAGCTCGTCTGGAGGTTAGTTAACACAGTGTCCAAGGAGGGGCCAGAAGTATACAGAATGGTGTCGTCTGCGTAGAGGTGGATCAAAGAATCACCAGCAGCAAGAGCAACATCATTGATGTATACAGAAAAGAGAGTCGGCCCGAGAATTGAACCCTGTGGAACACCCATAGAGACTGTCAGAGATCCAGACAACAGGCCCTCCGATTTGACACACTGAACTCTATCAGAGAAGTAGTTGGTAAACCAGGCGAGGCAATCATTTGAGAAACCAAGGCTGTCGAGTCTGCCAATAAGAATGTTGTGATTGACAGAGTCGAAAGCCTTGGCCAGGTCGATGAATACGGCTGCACAGTAATGTCTCTTATCGATGGCGGTTATGATGTCGTTTAGAACCTTGAGCGTGGCTGAGGTGCACCCATGACCAGCTCTGAAACCAGATTGCATAGCGGAGAAGGTATGGTGGGATTCGAAATGGTCAGTAATCTGTTTGTTAACTTGGCTTTTGAAGACCTTAGAAAGACAGGGTAGGATAGATATAGGTCTGTAGCAGTTTGGGTCTAGAGTGTCACCCCCTTTGAAGAGGGGGATAACCGCAGCAGCTTTCCAATCTTTGGGAATCTCAGACGATACGAAAGAGAGGTTGAACAGGCTAGTAATAGGGGTTGCAACAATTTCGGCAGATAATTTTAGAAAGAGAGCGTCCAGATTGTCTAGCCCGGCTGATTTGAAGGGGTCCAGATTTTGCCGCTCTTTCAGAACATCTGGATTTGGGTAAAAGTGAAATGGTGGGGGCTTTGGCGGGTTGCTGTGGAGGGTGGCAAGCAGTTGACCGGGGTAGGGGTACGGATGTGGAAAGCATGGCCAGCCGTAGAGAAATGCTTTTTGAAATTCTCAATTATAGCGAATTTATCGGTGGTGACAATGTTTCCTAGCCTCAGAGCAGTGGGCAGCTGGGAGGCGGTGCTCTTATTCTCCATGGACTTTATAGTGTCCCAGAACCTATTTGAGTTAGTACTACAGGATGCAAATTTCTGTTTGAAAAATATTTTATTAGCTTTTCTAACTGCCTGTGTATATTTGTTCCTAACTTCCCTGAAAAGTTGCATATCACGGGGGCTATTCGATGCTAATGCAGAACGCCACAGGATGTTTTTGTGCTGGTCAAGGGCAGACAGGTCTGGCGTGAACCAAGGATTGACAGAAAATATCTAAATATCTATTCCTAGTTCTACATTTTTTGAGAGGGGCATGCTTATTTAAGATGGTGAGGAAGGCACTGTTAAAGAATAGCCAGGCATCATCTACTGACGGGATGAGGTCAATGGCATTCCAGGATACCCCGGCCAGGTCAATTAGAAAGGCCTGCTCGCAGAAGTGTTTCAGGGAGCGTTTGACAGTGATGAGGGGTGGTCATTTGGTCGCATACCCATTACGGATGCAGGCAATGAGGCAGTGATCGCTGAGATCTTGATTGAAAACAGCAGAAATGTATTTGGAGGGCGAATTAGTTAGGATGACATCTATGAGGGTGCCCGTGTTTACTGATTTGGGGTTGTACCTGGTAGGTTCATTGATAATTTGTGTGAGATTGAGGGCATCAAGCTTAGTTTGTAGGATGGCCGGGGTGTTAAGCATGTCCCAGTTTAGGTCACCTAGTAGCACGAGCTCAGAAGATAGATGGGGGGCAATCAGTTCACATATAGTATCGAGGGCACAGCTGGGGGCAGAGGGAGGTCTTTAGAAAGTGGCAACAGTGAGAGACTTTCAAATTGTTTGGGTACAGACTTAGCATGCAGAGTTCTGTATTACTTTCTATCTTTGCAGTAAATTGCAACACCGCCCCCTTTGGCAGTTCTATCTTGGCGGAAAACGTTATAGTTAGCATGGGAGATTTCAGGGTTTTTGGTGGTTTTCCTAAGCCAGGATTCAGACACGGCTAAGACATCTGGGTTGGCAGAGTGTGCTAAAGCAGTGAGTAAAACAAACTTGGGGAGTAGGCTTCTAATGTTAACATGCATGAAACCAAGGCTTTTACGTTTACAGAAGTCAACAAATGAGAGCACCTGGGGGGTGGGAGTGGAGCTAGGCACTGCAGGACCTGGATTAACCTCCACATCACCAGAGGAACAGAGGAGAAGTAGGATAAGGGTAAAGACTATACGAACTGGCCGTCTAGCACGTTCAGAACAGAGAGTTAAAGGAGCAGGTTTCTGGGCACGATAGCATAGATTCAAGGCATAGTGTACAGACAAAGGTAAGGTAGGATGTGAGTACATTGGAGGTAAACCTAGGCATTGAGTAATTAAGAGAGATATAGTCTCTAGAGATGTTTAAACCAGGTGATGTCATCGCATATGTAGGAGGTGGAACAACATGGTTGGTTAAGGCATTGAGCAGGGCTAGAGGCTCTACAGTGAAATAAGACAGTAATCACTAACCAGGACAGTAATGGACAAGGCATATTGATATTAGAGAGAGGCATGCGTAGCCAAGTGAACATATGGGTCCAGTGAGTTGTTGGGCTGTCTGGGGACACGGCGATTCAGTCAGTTAGCAGGCTAACAAGCTAGCAGTTAGCAGGCCGGGTTAGCAAGCAAGCAGTTAGCATGGGCTAACAGTTAGTAGACCAGGGCAAGCTAGCAGTTAGAGGACCGGGTTAGCAAGCAAGCAGTTAGCAGACCGGGCAGGCAAGCTAGTAGTTAGCAGACCGGGTTAGCAAGCAAGCCGTTAGCATGGGCTAACAGTTAGTAGACCAGGGCAGGCAAGCTAGCAGTTAGCAGACCAGGGCCCGGCAGTTTAGCAGTTAGCAGACCGGGTTAGCAAGCAAGCAGATAGCAGGGGCTAGAAAGTTAGCCTTTGGGGGATAGGGGACGTCGCGATGGGGGTAAGTCTGTTTTTGCCTCTTCGTGCGGTGACGTCGATAGACCAGTCGTGGAATTAGTAGGGTTCCAAGTAGCTCTAGGTAGCTAGCAGGCCGATATTGTAGCCCAGGAGTATGCTTCGGTGGTAGCACAGGAGCCCTGGCCGGGCTATCTTCAAGCTAAATTGGTGCTTGCTCTGGATGGAAACGCTAGCCAGGAGTAGTCATCCAGGATTGCGGTTAGCTAGTTGTGAAGATCCAGATGAAAATGTTCAGTTTGCGGTAGGAATCCGGGGATAAAAATAACAGGTCCGTTATGCTCTGGTTAGAGTCACGTTGTTCAAACTACCGAGAGCTTTCCGAGCTGAAGGTTAGCTGATGACCGCTGGCAATGGTTTGCTGACTAATATCTGGTAGTTAGCTGACTAGCTTCAGTTTAGGGATTCCAGATCCGAAGTAAATATAAATACTTTAGGGTAAAAAAAGCAGATCCACACCACATTGGGTGAGGCGGGTTGCAGGAGAGTATTTCGATTATGAGGTTTAGCAAAATATTTTAAAGGATATGCGACGAAAAATATGTAAAACGATATATACAAGGGACACGACAAAACGATGTTAGCTAGCTGGCTAACATTGTTACTTGGTTGGTTAGCTACCTGCAGATTCATGCAGGGTAGTAACGTTATGAGTTGGGTTTATGGTTAATTGTTTAACTAGCTAGCTACATGTCTAAACAAAAGACTCCACTCTGCATGTAACCATTTCACTACACCTTCTATATCCTGTACATGTGACAAATAAACATAGATTATATTTGATATATTATGTGTTTACCAGAGACGGTAATGTGAAGAACATAACCTACACCAAAGTCAAATTAGTACAGTATATTTATGTTAGGCCGTGTCCAAATTCTATAATTCTCCGGTAAAATGCCTCGCTTTTATTTAGTCACACTCACAACCATCAGCTATTTTCTGTCATTGGCTCACCATTAACTTGTAAATAATGATTTTGTTGTGAGTTTATTTTCCTGTTATAATGAAGACAAATGAACTAAAGTGAAGACGTTGTCAGCTACATGATATGATCATTATTTGAACTGGTTTGTCAGCTAACTTAAACATTAGCTAGCTAGCTAACAAGCTAGAAACTAACCAAACACGGTTAAGAAAGTTGTTTTAGTTGCGTGGTTTGCTAGATTGACATATACTAAATTCATTTTAAACAGGTGGGGTGTTAAAATACACTAGTTATGCTATTTTGGACCACCAGGCTGCTGATGTCATACAACCTGTAGTTTTTGTGTTTATACTTTTTATGGAGTAGAGTAGTATAGTAGAGGCCTACATATGTATAGTAGAGGCCTACATATGTATAGTAGAGGCCTACATATGCCTACATATGTTGTCAAATCTGTTTTGAATGTATTAATGCTTAAAAAATGTATAACTGTCTTAATTTAGCTGGACCCCAGGAATAAATACAAATATCCATAAAAATACAAATACAAAAACCCCATAATGACAAGGCAAATATAGTCTTTTACAATTTTTTGCAAATGGATTAATAACAAAAAACGGAAATAAAACATTTACATTTACATAAGTATTCAGACCCTTTACTCAGTACTTTGTTGAAGCACCTTTGGCAGCGATTACAGCCTCAAGTCTTCTTCGGTATGACGCAACAAGCTTGGCACACCTGTATTTGGGGAGTTTCTCCCATTCTTCTCTGCAGATCCTCTCAAGCTCTGTCAGGTTGGATGGTGAGTGTCGCTGCACAGCTATTTTCAGGTCTCTCCAGGGATGTTCAATCGGGTTCAAGTCCGGGCTCTATCTGGGCCACTCGAGGATATTCAGAGACTTGTCCCGAAGCCACTTCTGCTTTGTCTTGGCTGTGTGCTTAGGGTCGTTGTCCTGTTGGAAGATTAACCTTCGCCCCAATGTCTGAGGTCCTGAGCGCTCTGGAGCAGGTTTTCATCAAGGATCTCGCTGTACTTTTCTCTGTTCATCTTTCCCCCCATCCTGACTAGTCTCCCAGTCCCTGCCCCTGAAAAACAACCCAATAGCATGCTGCTGCCACCACGTTTCACCTTAGGAATGCTGCCAGGTTTCCTCTAGATGTGACGCTTGGCATTCAGGCCAAAGAGTTCAATAATGGTTTATCACACCAGAAAACCTTGTTTCTCCTGGTCTGAGAGTCATTTAGGTTGCTTCCGTCTGGCCACTCTACCATAAAGGCCTGATTGGTGGAGTGCTGAAGAGATGCTTGTCCTTCTGGAAGGTTATTCCATCCCCACAGAGGAACTCTGTCAGTGTGATCATTGGATTTCTTGGTCACCTCCCTGACCAAGGCCCTTCTCTCCTGATTGTCCAGTTTGGCCGGGCGGCCAGCTCTGGCAAGAGTCTTGGTGGTTTCAAACTTCTATTTTAGAATGATGGAGGTCACTGTGTTCTTCAAGACCTTCAATGCTGCAGAAATGTTTTGGTACACTTCCCCAGATCTGTGCCTCGACACAATACTGTCTCAGAGCTCTACGGACAATTCCTTTGACCTCATGGCTTGGTTTTTGCTCTGACGTGCACACACAGGTGTGTGCCTTTCCAAATGATGTCCAATCAATTACATTTACCACAGGTGGACTCCAATCAAGTTGTAGAAACAGGATGCATCGGAACTCAATTTCAAGTCATATAGCAAAGGGTCTGAATAATTACATAAATTAGGTATTCTGTTTTTTATTTTTAATACATTTGCAAACATTTCTAAAAACGTGTTTTTGCCCTGTCATTATGGGGTATTGAGTGTAGATTGATTTTGATTTAATCAATTTTAGAATAAGGCTGTAACGTAACAAAATGTGGAAAAGGTCAAAGTGTGTGAATACTTTCCGAATGCACTGCATGGTACTCACCATTTGTATAGTGGACTTGTTTTGTGTTACAGTTTTACACTTCTAATTAAATCTACCAAAGATATCTCTGGTCTGGTTCTTGAAAGATGTAGTGTTTAAGAGTACATGCTACTGTACTAAAAAAGCGCTCAATGGTAGCAATACTTTAGTGAGGACAGCACAAGGGGGTATGTTCCATGTTTAATTTCAAAATAATTGATGGCAAAAAAATCATGAAAATATTGACATACATATCACAAACACTCATGGTCTCTGTACAAAGAAATATACATGCAAAAGTAAATAAACAAACCATGTGAAATAAAACCATTTAACATCATAATACATATGTATAAAATAGGATGAGATGGGACAAAAAAAGAAACAGGAAAACAATACATCCAATCCACATTCTCATGTTTCAACCTTTGTACAACTTCACAAAACTGGATGAATAAATACATGAAAGGACATTCATTGTATGGAACTGTACATCTGACAATGGGCCTCTCTCTCTTTCCCTTCACCTCTCCCACAGCATCCCTCTCTCTCATCTAGAAAGAAATAAGACAGTTTTGCATGTTCCTAACAGATAAATCAATATACTTCCCTAACAGCAGGGACTGGACACTGGGCCTCTTCTGAGAGACTGGTAGAAAAGAAACAAATCAAAAATCAACTACATCGATTTAGCCATAAGTTTAATGTAGAGTGCGACGCCAGAAGATTAGGTTACCTAGGAAGTGATAACCATATAACCATAATGTCTTATGGAGACACTCAAAATGGCCACCAGTCCAACCATTATGGCTTCATTGACCTGAATTGGGAGGGCTGTTCTCCTCATTCTAATTCTATGGTGATAAGTTAACACCCCAATAGGGTTATAGGTCAAATAAAGAGGACTACCATTAGTGGAGCTTGCAGTACCAAGTACATGTTTTTATCTCCATTTATTACATGTACAACAGATGCCTTCATAAATAGTTGCATAAAATGTTAAAACCGCAACAATGCACATGATAAGAATGGGGGAAACATAACATCCAGTGAGTGAGTTTATAGTATTCTGTCTTCCTCCTCCTCCTCATTCACATTCCATCTGATTGGCTATATCTGCTGCCACTCAGGCTCGGTCGCACAACTGGCAATCCACTACATTTAATTTGCAGGATTTTTTAGTCTCGCCTCCAAGAACATCCTCAAAAGCAGGCGGCCAGTTTGAAACGGGAGGGACAGAAGGCAGTTAGAGTCTATTTACAAAGTAAGGCTTAAACATCTTAAATCTGCGCAACACAATTTTTGTTTAAGTAAAAGCAAAAACAAATAAATGTCTGTTTTGAAGACAATGCAGCAGTCAGCAGACTCTCTATAGTTACTTGCAACGTGGTGGTCGTCATGGTTTTTTAGATTAAGTATGTAAGCGCAGCAATCGAAAACCTCTGATTGGACATAAAACTGTCTCAATAAAGTGGAGGAGCTCAGTCATTGGATGAGTCCTCTCCAGGCTCTAAAGTAGCGTAGCGACTTTCCACTGCCGAGCATTTTCTTCAATCTTCTTGGTTTTTTTCAAATACATTTTTGAAAAGTTGTGGACAATGTTCTCTCTATACATTGGTTCTTTAATAAAGGGGGTGTCCCAACAGTCTGAGTCATATATTGTAAAAGCACAAAAACAAAACCTCTCTTTCTCCATCTCTGGCAACAAGAGGGAAGGGATAGTTGCTATGTGTACTAACACCATCTTCCTTAGCAAATCTCCTCTGAAAGCTCAGTTTGTTTGTTCAGGGATAAAATTCTCCACACGATAAAGATCGATCAAGAGGCTTTCTGTTGATCGATTGACTCTCAGTAAGATAGAGGAAAAATAAGTTCATTTTGAGTGTAAACCAGCAAGCAGCAGTAGACTGGCGATGACATTATGTCACCCTTGTTTTGATTGGATGATAACTCAATGTGTGTTCTCTCGGGGAAAAGTGATTGGCTAAGGACCTCTACGCCTACAGGCATCAGGTTTTGATTGGTTGAAGGACCACAGGATGTTTTATTTTAAACCACAACATATCTGAAAGAGAATGAGATCAGCGAATTTCCTTTAATTTTCTTTGAGATGTCCAGTCCCAAATCAATTTCTAGACCCTACCCTTCTAGTCACTTAATGTAGATCTGAATGGATTGGATAGGTCTAAGCAATATGGTTATATCTATACCGTCTTCACCTTGTCCTCTGATATGATAGGTGGAAATAATATTACTCCCACCTATCCAATCCTCTAAGATCTACACAAGCAACTAGTGGGTGGGAAGCTAGGACCCCATTTGGGACTGGACCAGAGGAGGCTGGTGGGAAGAGCCATAGAATGACAGGCTCATTGTAATGTCTGAAATGGAATCAATGAAACAGAGTCAAACATGTTATTTCCATGTGTTTGATGTGTTTATTACCATTGAATTGATTCCATTCCAGGCATTACAATGATTCCGTCTTCCGAAAGCTCCTCCCACCAGCCTCCTCTGAACTGGACGTTCTCTCCTTCCAGCCAGGGTTAGGGTGGTTGGGAGTGGGAGGGGGCATCTCTCTCCAACCCTCGCTTAGGCCCGTGGCTGTAACCGGCTCTGTAGGAAGCTCTGTACCCCTCCGATGGGCTTGGTGTCTGTCTGGTGCTTCCTTCTGTCTATGAACAGCACCAGGCGAGATGTGTCCAGACACCCCCCCTCCACCCTACCCTGGCCGTCTGCTAACCCGGCCTGGCCCTGAACCCAGGACTCCTGCAGACACAGCCCAGCTGGAGGCCTCCTTGCAGGGTCAGCCCTCAGCAGCAGGCAGACGAACTCCCGGGCCCCCTGGGTGACGCCCTGGAAGTAGTGGTGGGGGAAGCTGAAGTCTAGCCGGCAGATGTTCAGACACGTCTCCTCCACGCTCTCATCCAGGAAGGGAGATGCCCCGCTCAGGAGGACGTAGGTCACAACCCCAAGGCTCCAGAGGTCAGAGGTCAGGGCGGCGGGCTCCCCCACGACCAGCTCAGGGGAGGCGAACTCGGGGCTGCCCAGGAGAGGGTGGACGTAGTGGGCACTGTTGAGCTGGATGGCGTCCCCGAAGTCGGTCAGTTTGACCACGGGCTGGCCGGACGAGGTGTGGGACACCAACAGGTTCTCAGGCTGGAGGAAGAGAGGGAGAAAGAGGAGGAAGGAGAAGGAGGGAGGTGGAGAGCGATATGGGGGAGGAGACAGAGTATAAATAGGAGGTATAACAAAGAGAGAAAGGGAAAGAGAGTGAGAGAAAAGAGAGGGGAGAGAGAATAAATAGGAGCTATTGAAGTGAGAGAGAGAGAGAGAGAGAGAGAGAGAGAGGAAGATGAGGACGACAACAGTACCTTTAAGTCCAGATGGGCTATCCTACAGTTGTGTAGGTAATGTAAAGCTTCTAGGATGTTCCGTAGGTAGCCGGCCACTTTCTCCTCAGTCAGATTCCCCCAGCTCACAATGTAGTCTAGGAGACGACCCTGATCAACCCTGCAGAGAGGTCGAAGCACGTACACAGGCCCAGGTTTAGATGGCAGCAGATTTGTGAGAATGTTAAATGTTACTGTGTGTGTAACTCACATCTCCATGACCAGTGCGTAGCTGCTGGGGGTCTCGTACGTGTCCAGCAGTGTGACCAGGTGTGTGTGTTGTAGTCGCTGTAGCAGGCTGAGCTCCTGGGTCACCTGGTCTCTCTTCATCAGCTTCTTATTGACCAGCTTGACCGCCACCGTGTGTTTGGTCGACTTGTGTTCGCAACGCTTGACCACAGAGAACCGGCCCCTGTGGAGAGAGTAAGTACAGTAGGGTAAACACACACACACACACACACACACACACACACACACACACACACACACACACACACACACACACACACACACACACACACACACACACACACACACACACACACACACACACACACACACACACACACACACACACACACACACACACACACAGAGCTAGGAGTGATAGGAGGAGAGATGTGTAATGTACCTGCCCAGCTCTGCCACCTCAGTGTAGTGGGACTCAAAGTTGTCCTTCCAGCTCACCCTGACCCCATCACTGGACACAACTACACAGACAGGGGGAATAGTCAAATACAGGGAAAGAGGGAGAGGAGTTTGTGTGACTATTAAACAGAAGCATGCGAGTGTGGGATTACACTAGAGTACTGTGGGAATATGTTTGTGCAAATGTGTGTGTGTTTGTATGGTGTCTCACCTAGCACTCGGAGGCTGGCTGATGATGTCACAGAGCCCAGGTCGTTAGCGGCAACGCAGGTGTAAACACCGTCGTCCTCCGAAGACACGCCTACTATCCTCAGGGTCGCCTCACCAGTCTCACTGTCACACACACACACACACACACGTATTCATTTTAACAGCCAATAACCTTACTGTTTCACATTACACATGTATTTGAATATGATAATACAACACCTTCAGAAAGTAGTCACACCCCTAGACCTTTTCCACATTTTGTTGTGTTACAGCCTGAATTTAAATTGAGGTTGTGTCACTATCCCGTAATAACGCATAATGTCAAAGTAGAATTATGTTTTTAGAACTTTTTACAAAGTAATAAAAAATCAAAAGCTGAAATGTCTTGAGTCAATAAGTACTCAAACCCTTTGTTATGGCAAACCTCAATAAGTTCAGGATTAAAACATTTACTAAACAAGTCACATAATACACTGCATGGACTCACTCTGTGTGCAATAATAGTGTTTATGTCACACCCTGACCATAGTTTGCTTTGTATGTTTCTATGTTTTGTTTGGTCAGGGTGTGATCTGAGTGGGAATTCTATGTTGTGTGTCTAGTTTGTCTATTTCTATGTTTGGCCTGATATGGTTCTCAATCAGAGGCAGGTGTTAGTCATTGTCTCTGATTGGGAACCATATTTAGGTAGCCTGTTTTGTGTTGGGTTTTGTCTCCTGTGTCAGTGTTTGTACCACACGGGACTGTTTTGTTTTTTTCACGTTTCTTGTTTTGTAGTTTATTCATGTATAGTTTCATTATTAAAGAACCATGAATTATAACCACGCTGCATTTTGGTCCCGCCTCTCCTTCCCAGGAAGAATCCCGTTACAGTTTAACATGATTTTTGAATCACTACCTCTTCTCTTAACCCCATGTATACAATTATCTGTAAGGTCAATATTGTGTAGAAACTATTCGCAAATACACTTCATGGCCAAAAGTATGTGGATACATGCTCGTCGAACATGGAGTTGGTTCCCCCTGCTATAACAGCCTCCATTCTTCTGGGAATGCTTTCCATTAGATGTGCACAGGGGCAATGTCATGCTGAAACAGGAAAGGGCCTTCTCCAAACTGTTCACACGAAGTTGGAAGCACAGAATCGTCTAGAATGTCATTGTATGCTTCCCCCCTGCCGGAACCATGAAAAACAGCCTCAGACCATTATTCTTCCTCCACCAAACTTGTGGAGTTGTCACTATGCATCGGGGCAGGTAGAGTTCTCCTGGCATCCGCCAAATCCAGGTTAGTCTGACGGACTGCCAGATGATGGTGAAGCGTGATTCATCACTCCAGAGAACGCATTTCCACTGCTCTAGAGTCCAATGGCGCTGAGCTTTACACCACTCCAGCCGACGCTTGGCATTGCGCATGGGGATCTTAGGCTTGTGTGTGGCTGCTCGGCCATGGAAACCCATTTCATTGTGCCGACGTTGCTTCCAGAGGCAGTTTGGAACTCGGTAGTGAGTGTTGCAACCGAGGACAGACGATTTTTACGGACCACACGCTTCTGCACTCGGCAGTCTCGTTCTGTGAGCTTGTGTGGCCTACCACTTCGTGGCTGAGCCGTTGTGGCTCCTAGACATTTCCACTTCACAATAACAGCACTTACAGTTGACCGGGACATCTCTAGCAGGGCAGAAATTTGCTGAAGTGACTGGTTGGAAAGGTGGCATCCTATGACGGTGTTGTTCTCACCCTGGTGTTGTTCTCACTACCTTTTTGCATTTCGAAATGCTCCTAATGAACCATACATGGTCAAAAGTGTCAGAGATTGAGTACAACCAAAAGGTTATATTTGGCTCAGTTGTGGTTTGACCAGTAAAAATAAAACCGTATCTACAAAGAGAGGACCATTACGACCATTCAAGTTGCCTTAGCAACGGCAAACATACTTCAAATGAGTTTTGTACACTGTTCTGCAGAATGAACGAGTCGTGCGTTCCACCTGTCCACCACATTCAGAAGCATTTTTTCACCTGAACATTAAGAGTGGAAGCCTTCTCTGTTCACATAGTTGAACTCGTTTTGGGATGGTGCTTTTATGGCGATGGGGGTGCCGTCTATTGATCCGTTGTGTGTGTGTGTATATGTTTGCTTTGTGTGTATGTGTCTCTCTCTCCCTCTCTGCATCTGTAGCCAATGCCGTGTGTGTGCATGTATGTGTTCCCCTGTGTGTGTGTACCTGTAGCCAAGTTTATGTACAGTATGTGTTCCCCTGTGTGTGTGTACCTGTAGCCGAGTGTATGTACAGTATGTGTTCCCCTGTGTGTGTGTACCTGTAGCCGAGTGTATGTACAGTATGTGTTCCCCTGTGTGTGTGTACCTGTAGCCGAGTTTATGTACAGTATGTGTTCCCCTGTGTGTGTGTACCTGTAGCCAAGTTTATGTACAGTATGTGTGCCTCTGTGTATGTGTATCTCTCCCCCTCTCTCTCCACCTGTAGGCGATGCTGTGGTGTCCGTTGTTGTTCAGGATGGTCTGGTCAGGTCCCCTCCAGGTGACAGTAGCTTTGGGTCGGCCACACACCTTACACCTCAGAGTCACACTCTCCCCGTTGTCACACGTCACCTCACTCAGGGGGACCAGGAACTCCGGTGAGACTAAGGGTCAAATGACATCATCACTGAGCAGCTGAGAGGGCTAGGGAATGTGTCATAGTGAGAGCATATCATGTATTTACATCATTTTCTGCTCAGCATCTGTAGATTGTTAGTGGTGATTTTTCCTCGTTCTTTGATTATTATTTGGTACAGTACAATTAACTTTATTGTTCCTAAGTGTCTTGGACACAGTCAATACACTGCTGAATATCTGTATATCCATTCTGCTGTATTGAGACATTAACAGACAATAGAGGACTTACCATCATAGATGTAGTTGGGGTTTAGAAGCTGAAAAAACAAGACAGAAAACAGGATGTCAGATGTCAAAGAAGAACACTTTGTGCAGATCTGAAATGATTGGAGGGGGAGGGGGCATTGCTGGTTCCCATTGGTTGTTTACTAGCAATGCAGTAACATTGGCACCACTTAGCTCTCTGATAGGTGTAAGCAATATGGTGAAATTCCACTTAGCCTAGCCAACCCTCTCACTTCCACACACGCACCTAGGCATTACGGGTAGGGGCTAGTGGTCAATAATGATTGGACAAAAGGATTGATAATAACTTACCTTTACAGAAACCTTATTGGATAGCCCATCTCTAGACTTCCTGTAACCGTTTTCCAGCTTGCCCTCTTTCTTTCCCTCCTCTTTCCTCTCAGACTTCTTGCGGATGCGCAGGGTGGTGTGCCAGGATGAGGACTTCCTGTTTACACAAATAGGGTCTGTTGAAAGGTATATGATATACAGTATGATATAACACTAATCAATTACATATCTCATTATATCACACAATCCGTAGTTTTAGGCTAACAATATCTTGTGGTGTCACACTAAAATCTTTCCCTGTATACTGTACATTTGCCATAGTCTCTTACTTGATGGTTCCGTCTGGGCAGTCGGGGATGATGGCGGAGGTGTGTCCAAGAACGAAACCGGGGATCCAGCCCTCGGCAGCAGGGCCCTGTTCGGTAGCGGCCCGGAACACCAGGAACATGTTCTGTTGGTTAGAGGCCAGGATCTGGACCACCTCTCCCTGGGACACACTGATCTCATCTTCCTTCAGGGCCACGTAGTCCTGGGTCACCAACATGGTCGACATACTACTGCTGCTGCTGCTTTCACTCTGTGGAGAGGGGGGAATTATGGAAGGTTTGTAAGTATATTGAATAACTTGCAAGAAAATCCCTCCCACACACAAGTCAGTCCTCCACGATTCCATGCACCTCATTAGTAACAGGACAAACACACTGATTCGATCATGACATCCCAAACAACACACGGGCAAATCCATGGTAACAGAGTGATGCTGAGAAATGAGAGAAAAAACGTTGCATCTGCACTGTTCTTCAAGTTAATGTGTTTTCTAAAAATGTCCTTGGAAATAGTTCAAAGTAGTCCTCTTGCATAGAGTTGTATGGTTTGTTTAGCTTTGCAATCATTGGTGTTTGTTTGACATACATTTTAAAGGGAAAAATCTCAGCATCACTCTTACCATGGCATTGCCCACACACAAACACTCCTCACACACTCCGCTGTTTAGGTAGAGGAAAGAGGAAAAAGAGAAGTACTATTTGATTAAAGCCCTTTCTACAATCAATCGTTCAGTCATGTGAGTGTTGTTGTTAACCATCCATTTTCTAGTTTCACACACTGCTTCCAGAAAGGTTCATACACCTCCATGAGAGACAAAGAGAGAGAGTTGGAAAAGGGATTGGCACCACATTCTTCAGAGAACAAGTTAATCAGGTAGAGTGAAGAGGAAGAGAGGTACACACTCAGGTGTTAAAGGACGGATGACTTTCAGTTTCAGTCGTCTTTGCTCTTTCGCTCCGACGAGAAGAGTTAGAGAGAAGTAATCAAGAAGTAATCACGCTTTGTCAAGAGTTAAAAATAGCAGAAATGAGAGTCGTTGTTAAAGCTTGAAGCTTTATAAAAGCCTTGTTAGAAAAAACAATTGTAGAAAGTCAGGATAATTAAGTAGAGCTGTTAGACATACATGCGGTTCGTAGTAGTAGTAGTAGTGTACCACTAGTAGCAGAGTACTAGTAGTATAGTACTACTAGTAGCAGAGTAGTAGTAGTAGAGTACTACTAGTAGCAGAGTAGTAGTAGTAGAGTACAACTATTAGCAGGATAGTAGTAGTATTAGAGTACTACTAATAGTATAGTAGTAGTAGTATTAGTAGTAGAGTACTACTAATAGTGTAGTAGTAGTAGTAAAGTACTACTAATAGTGTAGTAGTAGTAGTAGTAAAGTACCACTAATTGTGTAGTAGTAGTAGCGGTAGAGTACTACTAATAGTATAATAGTAGTAGTAAAGTACTACTAATAGTGTAGTAGCAGAAGCGGTAGAGCACTACTAATAGTATAATAGTAGTAGTAAAGTACTACTAATAGTGTAGTAGTAGTAGCGGTAGAGTACTACTAATAGTATAATAGTAGTAGTAAAGTACCACTAATAGTGTAGTAGCAGTAGCGGTAAAGTACTACTAATAGTGTAGTAGCAGAAGCGGTAGAGCACTACTAATAGTATAATAGTAGTAGTAAAGTACTACTAATAGTGTAGTAGTAGTAGCGGTAGAATACTACTAATAGTATAATAGTAGTAGTAAAGTACTACTAATAGTGTAGTAGCAGTAGCGGTAGAGTACTACTAATAGTATAATAGTAGTAGTAAAGTACTACTAATAGTGTAGTAGCAGTAGCGGTAGAGTACTACTAATAGTATAATAGTAGTAGTAAAGTACTACTAATAGTGTAGTAGCAGTAGCGGTAGAGTACTACTAATAGTGTAGTAGCAGTAGCGGTAGAGTACTACTAATAGTATAATAGTAGTAGTAGTAGTAGTAGTAGTAGTAGTAAAGTACTACTAATAGTGTAGTAGCAGTAGCGGTAGAGTACTACTAATAGTATAATAGTAGTAGTAGTAGTAGTAGTAAAGTACTACTAATAGTGTAGTAGCAGTAGCGGTAGAGTACTACTAATAGTATAATAGTAGTAGTAGTAGTAGTAAAGTACTACTAATAGTGTAGTAGCAGTAGCGGTAGAGTACTACTAATAGTATACTAGTAGTAGTAGTAGTAGTAGTAAAGTACTACTAATAGTGTAGTAGCAGTAGCGGTAGAGTACTACTAATAGTATAATAGTAGTAGTAGTAGTAGTAGTAGTAGTAGTAAAGTACTACTAATAGTGTAGTAGCAGTAGCGGTAGAGTACTACTAATAGTATAATAGTAGTAGTAAAGTACTACTAATAGTGTAGTAGCAGTAGTGGTAGAGTACTACTAATAGTATAATAGTAGTAGTAGTAGTAGTAGTAGTAAAGTACCACTAATAGTGTAGTAGCAATAGAGTACTACTAATAGTATAATAGTAGTAGTAGTAGTAGTAAAGTACCACTAATAGTGTAGTAGCAGTAGCGGTAAAGTACTACTAATAGTGTAGTAGCAGTAGCGGTAGAGTACTACTAATAGTATAATAGTAGTAGTAGTAGTAGTAGTAAAGTACCACTAATAGTGTAGTAGCAGTAGCGGTAGAGTACTACTAATAGTATAATAGTAGTAGTAGTAGTAAAGTACCACTAATAATGTAGTAGCAATAGCAGTAGAGTACTACTAATAGTGTAGTAGCAGTAGCGGTAGAGTACTACTAATAGTATAATAGTAGTAGTAGTAGTAGTAGTAGTAAAGTACCACTAATAGTGTAGTAGCAGTAGCGGTAGAGTACTACTAATAGTATAATAGTAGTAGTAGTAGTAGTAGTAGTAAAGTACCACTAATAGTGTAGTAGCAGTAGCGGTAGAGTACTACTTGAAGTGCAGTTAAAGCTTGGTTAGAGCTGTGCGTTGAAGAATAGTCTAACAGGCTTGTCGATTCTTTGGAGACATACAAGAAGTGCGCAGGAGTACAACAATTAGTAGTAGTTGTTGTAGTAGTGAAGTACTACTAGTTGTAAAATAGTAGTAGAACATGTTGTAGCAGAGCCACCTCCAGTGGGATGCAGCAGGTCACAGGAAGACAGGACAGGACACGTCTCCCGTGGGTGCTGGGTTAGTCAACCAGGAGCAATAGCAGAACTAGGCCGCCCTGAAGCCTGGGCAGCGGGTACATCTCTTACCCCATTGCTCTGGGTGGACTGGATGGACTGCTCACTGGTCGATGAGCACGTACTCATGCGGTCCGCCTCCTTGCTGTGGGTGGAGTGTCTGTGGGACCCGGTCCCTGACTGAGATGAGATCTGGCCCGTGTTTTGGTTCTGCCTCCCCAGGGTATCCACTGCCTCCCCTTGGAAGGTGAAGGAGCCAGGCCGGCTGGCTGGAGAACCAGGCATAGAGCTCCAGAAGGAACCAGAGCCAGACTTCAGGCCAGGGCTGGGGGGGGGAGGGAGGAGCGCATCCTTCCCGAAGGCTGGGGTGGCCATGGGGGAGGCCATGGGGGAGATGGTGCCCGGCCGAGGCTTGGTGGGGGTGGAGAGAGCCACAGGTACAGGGAGGGGGGCCACACTGGCCCGGGGGATAGGGGAGACAGAATGGGGCTGGTCGTTTGAGGCCAAGATGGGGCGCTTGACATGGGGGCTTCCCCCCTGGACCCTCACCCCATGTTGGGCCTCCCTGGTCTCCCTCACCCCCCCTGCTGGAGCCAGGTCCTGCGGGTCCACTGGGACAGAGGGAGGGAGCGAGGGAGGAGGGGGGAGACGAGGGGAGGAACCTGAATCAGAAGTGAGCAACACTGAGTAGAGGGAGGGAAATGTCTTAACCAAGGAATTTCAACACACACACACAGACACACACACTCCCTCGGTAATACTGGGAGAGCCTCAGCCTACCTGACATCTTGTTGGGGCCATCTGAGTCTGTGGCCCCAGGGTTGTGTGGGTGTCGTAAGGGCTGGGGCAGGCGGGAGGGCTGGGGGATCCTGGAGGGCCTCCTGGATGAGCCAGCTCCACCCTGGGGAGCACCTCCAACAAGGGGACTACCAACAGCGAGGGGCCCACTTCCACCGAGCGGCCCAGATAGATGCACACCCTGTAGAGCTCCAACAGGGGCCAAACTGGGCATGACGCTCCCCACTGACGGAGCTCCGCCGCTGGGTAGACATGGTCCGTCGCTAGACCCTACATGGTTCCTCTGGTACTCTGTAGGGGAGGTCAGAGCTGGAAAGAGAAAGAGAGAGTGAGAAAGTGAGGGAGAGAGATTTAAAAAAATATATTAACCTTATTTTGGTAACATCACAACATTCCAAAATCGTGTACTGTTGAAAAAGCTCAGCTAAAAGTGTGTGTGTACCATTGAGGAAGTTGCGTTGGCTCTCCAGTATCTGGCTGATCTGAAGGGTCCAGACCTGCCGGACACCCAGGTGGGAGGAGTGGAGGACAAAGGATTCTATGCTGCTATTGGTCACCCGAGACGTCAACACAAACTTACAGGGGTCACCGTCCACACTGTCCTCCAACCCGAGACAACTGACCTGGAGGGGGAGAGAAAGTTTCCAAACTTACATTGTCTTTTGATGCATTCAAAATTCATTTTGAGTTGTCTTGGTGTTTAGGAAGTTTATACACATTTCCGTCATACGATGTAGAGACGATACCTTGATGCTCTTCTTATATAGGAAGCCAGGCATGGAGAAACCTCTCTTCTTGTCCAGTGGTTCACTGAAGATGACGACCTGTTCGAAGAGGAAGACCCTTCTCTCCCTCATCCTTCCTACTCCCTCCTCGGGGTCTGATACCATGAAGGTATCCTGAAGCAGCAGACGACCTTGGGCCA
Organism: Oncorhynchus clarkii lewisi; assembly: GCF_045791955.1. Taxonomy (NCBI): domain Eukaryota; kingdom Metazoa; phylum Chordata; class Actinopteri; order Salmoniformes; family Salmonidae; genus Oncorhynchus; species Oncorhynchus clarkii. The sequence goes on from NC_092178.1 coordinate 21,251,208, forward strand.
CAATCTTACCCTAAAGGGGGAGGAAGAAAAGAAAGAAGATAATGGGAAAAAGTGAGGAGAAAAACATTGAAAGAGACGAATAAAGGAAGAGGTAAGAAGGCAGATCCAGGAAGAAGGAAAGAAAATCACACGAGTTGATCAATTCGTTCGGTCGATTGATCTGACAATCAATTGATCCGTTTTTAAATGTAAATATCTATTTTCTGTCAGGGTTGTCTTACGTCAAATCCTTGGAGTCGCCCCACGTTCATCATATCGTTGCATCTCTTTGGTACGATGCACATGATCTCCACTCCTTTCTGAAGGGAACACACACATTGAATGGGTCAAAACAAACACAGTTAAGGAAATACAATATAGTCTAAAAATATAGATTTTTTAAATGAAAACATTAGAGAAAAGTCCGTTCCTCTCCTCCTCACCTCCAACTCAACTGAATCCAACCCTGCCTTTTTAGAGAATTTGAGGAAGTCCTACAAACAAAACGAGACAAAGTTAATTGGATATTACAAAACTGTGACTTGTGCGAAACATAATGATTACCCAATGATAAGACAACATGTTAGAGTAAGGTAGCAAACTGATTTGATACTGGCCCCCTGGTACAGCTAAGAAAATGAATGTTTTGCACCCCCTGCTGGACAATTAAGAACATGATTTGAACAGTGATTATTTCTGTCCTACACAGGATCACAAGACGATGATGAGAACACACAGAGACTCACCCCAACCCCAACCCACACCCCCACCCACACCCTACCTTGAGCAGTAGTTGGTACTTCATGATTCTCTGGACGGGTTTGATGAGGAGGTCAGTGATCTGGAGACGGTGACCTAGACGTTGTTTCAGGTCTTCGAAGTAGGTGTCGATGTACTCTGATACGATGAGCTCGGACTTAGGCTTGTTCTGACAGTACACTACGTACATGTGGAGCCTCCGCTCCTGGAGACAGAACACATAAGGGTTAGGGTACAGTAGATATACTCGATTCAGACCCCTTGACTTTTTCCACATTGCTACATTAAAGCCTTGTTCTAAAATTGATTACAAGTTTCCCTCATAAATCTACACACAATACCCCATAATGACACAATACACCCCCCCCCCCCCCCCCCCCCCCCCCCCCCCCCGCCCAGATATATGACATTTCCATAAGTATTCAGACCCTTTCCTCAGTACTTTGTTGAAGCACCTTTGGGATTTGCGATTACAGTCTTCTTCGGTATGACGCTACAAGCTTGGCACACCTGTATTTAGGGAGTTTCTCCCATTCTTCTCTGCAGATCCTCTCAAGCTTTGTTAGGTCGGATGGTGAGCGTCGCTGCACAGCTATTTTCAGGCCTCTAGAGAGATGTTTGATAGTGTTCAAATCCTGGCTCTGTGCTGCCACCGCCATGCTTCACAGTAAAGATGGTGACAAGTTTCCTCCAGACGTGACTCTTGGCATTCAGCCCAAAGAGTTCCATATTGGTTTCATCAGACCAGAGAGTCTTGTTTCTCATGGTCTGAGAGTCTTTAGGTGCCTTTTGGCAAACTCCAAGCGGGCTGTCATGTGCCTTTTACTGAGGAGTGGCTTCCGCCTGGCCACTCTACCATAAAGGCCTGATTGGTAGAGTGCTGCAGAGATGATTGTCCTTCTGGAAGGTTCTCCCATCTCCAAAGAGGAACTCTGGAGCCCTGTCAGAGTGGCCATTGGGTTCTTGGTCACCTACCTGACCAAGGCCCTTCTCCCCGAGATGGTCAGTTTGGCCTGGCGGCCAGCTCTAGGAAGAGTCTTGGTGGTTCCAAAATTCTTCCATTTAAGAATGATGGAGGCCACTATATTCTTGGGGAACTTCAATGCTGCAGACATTTTTTGGTACACTTCCCCAGATCTGTGCCTCAACACAATCCTGTCTCGGAGCTCTACAGAAAATTCCTTTGACCTCATGGCTTGGTTTTTGCTCTGACATGCTCTGTTAACTGTGGGACACTTACAAGTGTGTGTTTTTCCAAATCATGTCCAATCAATAGAATTTACCACAGATTGATGAGAAAATGTTTTATTTGATAAATTTTAGAATAAGGCTGTAACGTAACAATGTGGAAAAAGTCAAGGGGTCTGAATACTTTCCGATTGCACTGTATATACACACTCACACAGCAACAGTCAGTCACTCACATGTTTGACGAACAGCGGCCCAAGTCGGTCAGGGTCTTCCAGACACTTCTCTAACTCTCCCATGAAGAAACTGCAGAGAGAAAGAGAGAGAGAGGGTTAGCAAGGCGTATCCATATGTTGTGTGTGTGTTTGTATGTGTGATTGTGTGTGTGTGTGTGCGTGCGTGCGTGCGTAATTGTGTGTGTGTGTGTGTGTGTATGTGTTCGTGCATGCATGCGTAATTGTGTGTGTGTGTGTATGCCCGTGTGTGTCGTACTCTCTGTGCCAGTCGTAGATCTGGTGGATGTTTCCAAAGACGATCTTGTCTTTCCCCTTCATATCATCTGGTACCCCTTCCTCCTTCATCCGCGTCATATAGCCCTGAAACACACAGTCAGGGTTGCATAATCAAGCCATCACACACACACTCTAACATCAACTAACACGAGAGGAAGAGGAAGTGAGGTCAGAGGGAGGGAGGAAGTGATGCGTTTTGACTTACCCCCACCACCACGCCCAGGTCTCTGACGTAGTCCCTCTCAGTCTCCACCAGCTCCAACAACACATAACTACAGAGAGACAGAGACAGCGAGAGAGAGAGAGAGACAGCGAGAGAGAGAGAGACAGCGAGAGAGAGAGAGCGAGAGAGATAGCGAGAGAGACAGCGAGAGAGAGACAGCAAGAGAGAGAGAGACAGCGAGAGAGAGAGAGACAGCGAGAGAGACAGAGAGAGAGAGAGAGACAGCGAGAGAGAGACAGAGAGAGAGAGAGAGAGAGAGAGAGAGAGAGAGAGAGAGAGAGAGAGAGAGAGAGAGAGAGAGAGAGAGAGAGAGAGAGGAAGCCCAATAGCCATCATCACTGTTACATCCTCAGAAAGCATGAGCTCCTGAGTTGGGAAAATCTTGTGCAATACACCGACGCATGTCTTGTATTCAAGATCCTAAATGGCCTGGCTCCCCCTCCACTCAGTATTTTTGTTAAACAGAAAACCCAGACATATGGCAGCAGATCCACAAGGTCTGCCATGAGAGGTGACTGTAGGTGACTTCCCTTAAGGAAAAGCACCTTTAGTAAATCTGCTTTCTCTGTGAGAGCTTCTCATGTCTGGAATACACTGCCATCAGACACACATAACTGCACCACCTATCACACTTTCACAAAAAACATGAAGACATGGCTAAAGGTCAATCAGATTTGTGAACATAATCCCTAGCTGTGTTGCCGCTTTCCATGTTGTCTGTTGTCTGTAGCTTGTGAGGTGTGGAAACACTTTGTTGCTTTTATGAATTTTGTCTTGCTGCTTTTTGTCCTATGTTGCTCTGTCTGTATGCTACGTCTTGCTTGTCCTATGTTGCTCTGTCTGTATGCTACGTCTTGCTTGTCCTATGTTGCTCTGTCTGTATGCTACGTCTTGCTTGTCCTATGTTGCTCGGTCTGTATGCTACGTCTTGCTTGTCCTATGTTGCTCGGTCTGTATGCTACGTCTTGCTTGTCCTATGTTGCTATTGTCTATATTGTAATTGTTTTTAATAACCTGCCCAGGGACTGCGGTTGAAAATTAGCCGGTTGGCTAAAACCGGCACTTTTACTGAAACGTTGATTAATGTGCACTGTCCCTGTAAAAATAAAATAAACTCAACTCACTCAACAGAGAGAGACAGAGAGAGACAAACAGAGAGAGAGAGATACAGAGAGAGAGAGAGACAGCGAGAGAGAGAGAGAAAGTAAGAAAACACAGCTGAAACGAGAGTGTATCAAAGTAGACAGCTTCAGTCAAATCCTACTGAGACGGAGATTGCCCTAATATGGACACTGTAACAGTGAGCGAGAGAGAGTGAGTGACAGAAAGTGAGAAACATTGCTAGTGTGCCACATTGGAAACAATTGGAATCGCTTTAACGTGTTATCCCCTTGGTTGTACTCAGATAGTGCATCTTTTCCCCCCAGATGAATCTATCAATCCAGTACGTACTGTCGTCTCTTGAGGAAGCCAGTCTTGCGCTCCTCCATCTCATCGATGGGAGAGGAGGATGAAAGAAGGGAGTTGTCGGAGGGGTTGAAGGAGGGAGAGCTGCTATCCCTCTGTTCTACTGAGAGAGAGCTGGGCCGGTCCTCTAAAGCCTGGAGAGAGAGAAGAGGGACAGAGAAAGAGGTAGATTGTAAACCAGATGACGCCTCTGCGTGTGTGTGCGTGTGAGAGAGAGAGTGTCCTCACCATCTTGCTCTTGACCAGTTCCTCGATGGCGCTCACCAGCTCTGCTGCACTGGGTGTCTCAGAACTGGACGGACGGACGGACAGACGAGAGGAGCTCTGTACAGGGATGGGGGGTTAGGAGAGAACTGTGTTAAAACACGCCATTCAGCAGAGTCTTACTACCTGATCTGGCTAAAGGTTTCATTTCCTACCAATTCCTGTCATCTAGAAAACAATCAAGCAAGCTTTAAAACAATTAACTGATGAATTAATACATAAATTAACTGATCCTATCAATTACCCAGAAACCAAATCTGTCCAGAATAACATTATTGGTTCTTCCTAATTTAACCCTCTCTTGTAGAAATCCCTCTTTTAAGGGAGAACATCAAAACATTTCATGTAGAGACACACTGCAAACACTGATCCAGGTGACTACTGAAAAAGAGACAATGAAAGAAAACAGTGTTTTTTCTGAACAGATCCCAAAATATTCCTGAGGCATACATTGAATGGCAGGTAAAATGTTTTCATATGTTGCTGACGACTAAGTTGGATTATTGGTTTGTATAAGATGATGTCATCTCGCTTAGTCTACCTTACACAGTGTTACTGTTCGTGTTGTATTTTGATCCTCTGCTCTTAATGAATGATCCAATGTTGATCAAAACAAGAAATCGGTTCTAATATGAAGTTAAAATGAAGAAGTGTAAAGTGAATCTATGACAAAAAAAGAAGGGAAATACACTACATGACCAAAAGCATGTGGACACCTGCTCATCGAACATCTCATTCCAAAATCATGGGCATTAATATGGAGTTGGTCCCCCCCATTGCTGCTATAACAGGCGGCTCCACTCTTCTGGGAAAACTTTCCACTAGATGTTGGAACATTGCTGAGGGGACTTGTTTCCATTCAACCACAAGACCATTAGGGAGGTCGGGCACTGATGTTGGGCGATTAGGCCTGGCTCGCAGTCGGAGTTCCAATTCATCCCAAAGGTTGAGGTCAGTCATCGGGTGTTTCCAGAGGCCGTTTGTAACACGGTAGTGAGTGTTGCAACCGAGGACAGGTGATTTTTACGTGCTTCAGCACTTGGCGGTCCCATTCTGTGAGCTTGTGTGGCCTACCACTTTGTGGCTGAGCCGTTGTTGCTCCTAGACGTTTCCACTGCATAATAACAGCACTTACAGTTGACTGGGGCAGCTCTAGCAGGGTAGAAATTTGACGAACTGACTTGTTGGAAAGGTGGCATCCTATGACGATGCCATGTTGAAAGTCACTTAGCTTTTCATTAAGGCCATTCTACTGCCAATGTTTGTCTATGGAGATTGCATGGCTGTATGCTCGATTTTATATACCTGCCAGCAACGGGAATGGCTGAAATAGCCGAATCCACTCATTTGAAGGGGTGTCCACATACCTTTGTATATAGTATAGTCTCCAATGAGTTTCCTAAGAGGTAAATCCATGGTATTGAAAAATAAGAGAAGATAAGAGGTTACAGGTGTGAAAGTGAAAAAGGGAGTCAGAAAAAAGAAAAAACAAGAGGAAATAATAAATTAGGAGAATGGGAATAGTTCCATTTTCTGATGAATGTTCTGATGTATATAGAGAGTGTATGAGATATCTATATAATAAAGACATTTTTAAAAGTGAATGATGAAATATGAACGGTTTAATAAAGGACTGCATTTAGAAAAGAGAAGGTGTATAATGACTGTATGAGACATTTAAGCAGTAAGGCGGTACAGTAGTGTATGAGAGTCTCTCACCCTTGCTGTGCTGTCTCCAGACTGTGCTGTGCCCCACTAAGGGTCTGTGTGTGGTGGGGTGTTGGGCTGTACCCTCTGGGCGCGCCAGGGCTTACAGTAGGTGCCAATTAATAACATGGTGCAATGAGGTTAACGCACACAGGGGAGGGGTGAGGACAGGTGAGGGGGGTGAGGGAGGAGGAGGGAGTTCTGAATCATCCTCATTTTAGCACGACTTTGTTCGTTTGTACAAGTGTTCCGAACGCAAGATGTTGCTCTTAGGCACAGATCTAGGATCAGCTTTCCCCAAATTCGATCCTGAAGCGAATAGTGTGAGAGAACGCAAAGTTGACCTTAGATCAGCCTCTAGAGATTTCTACCTGCTCTGTTCTGCATGTGTCTCCGAGTTATTCTGAGGGTGCTATCACACAGCAAACGGACGAGTAACCAGGCAACGAGGCAAAAAATACTTAAAATGCATAATCAAAACTTAGACTTGTTTGGTGAAAGCCGTATATTGAAGGAACCGGGCAGGTGATGAAAAATGTAAAATAATCCAAACTAAAAAGAAAGATGAAGAGGGGGAGTAATTCTATAGTTGGATAAAGCACTGCAGAAACTAAGAGAGAGAGAGCAAGTTTAGGTGTAGAAGAGAGCCAGAGAGAGCGTAAGGTAGGCAGACTACAAGAGCTCTGGAGAGAGACGTTTGGAAGTGTCCTTTGCCTCAGAGAGAAAAATAATAGAAGACAGGAACAGACGTCAACATTCTACATCCGTTGTCATTCAACTGACTTTCATAAGAAGAACCGAAAGAAAAACAGCAACTAAGTCTACAGTACAGTTACTGAGAGGGGGAAAAGAGAGAGAGAACTCAAGTATTGAGGGAAGAGAAAAGGAGGGAGAGAGATGGAAGGATTGATTCAGGAGATAGAGAGGTATGGAAACTGAGACAAAGCAAAGACAGGACATAAATCAAGGTAATGCTACAGCATGGTAAACAGTAAACAGACAGCAAACCAACGATACAGTCGGAAACAAAACAAACAAAAAGAGAAACAAATTAGTGTCAGAGAAAAACTCTGCTGACCCCAGGACGGGAACAGTAACTGATGCATTTCATTGGATTTCTATTTGAATAGGAGCTTCAATGTTTCATAAGGAATTGAAATCTAGGCCTGCATTCCCAAAGTGTCTCAGAGTAGGAGTGCTGATCTAGGATCAGATTTGCCTTTCATCATATTGAATGATCCTAAATCAGCACTCGTACTACTCTAAGATGCTTTGTGAATACAGGCCCTGCTCAGCAGGAAGTGAATACAGGCCCTGTTCAGCAGGAAGTGAATACAGGCCCTGTTCAGCAAGAAGTGAATACAGGCCCTGCTCAGCAAGAAGTGAATACAGGCCCTGTTCAGCAGGAAGTGAGAAGAAAACTGACTAAAATGGATGTTTGTCTATAGAATATAATCACAAAATAATTAAATTCATGGCTAAATCATAAGAGAGAGAAACTGTAACAGAAAGGATGAGTTCTCTGTGTGGGGGGGATCTTAGATTTACATGGGGTAGTTTAGGATTGTTTGTTTAGTGTTACACTTCCTGGTTACAGGCATATCTGTTACTTTATATGTGTGTACCAGTTAGCCTAGACTTTCTATCCTTTAGACCCCACCCCAATCTATCCTCTCCTGTACCTTCTCCTCACCCGTACACCCCTTCACCTTATCCTTAGGCTGGCTGTACCCCTATTCTCTACCTCCCCCCTCCCTTACCCTTACCTTGTCGTCCTGTGTGTCAGGCTGCAGTAGGCTGTGCTGCTGGATGGCCATGGGGGGCGGTAGGGGTACAGAGTCAGGACCCTCCTCGCCTTCCTCCTCTCCACAGCTCTGCATCCCAGAGGACGAGGACTTGGACAGGGTCCCACTGGAGAGCCCCTCGTTACGCACCCTCTGTAGAGGAGAGAAAGAGAGCAGAGGTTAGAGAGACGGTGGGAGAGAAAGGTAGAGAGAGACAAAAAGAGAGAGAGAGACTCAGAGAGAATTTTGCTGGTGAATAGGCGTGTGTTTGTCCATGTCTGTCTGTCGCCACCATCCCCTCACCTCCTCCACAGTCTCATCCTGGGGTGTAGCGGCGCTGTCATCAGAGTCTTTCTGGGCACTGCCCGTCATCTCACCACTCTTCCTCACCTCGCGGTTCTTCTTCTGTTTGTGCGCCAGCTTTTTGACGTGCCCGTCTGCCTTGCCACTGCTCAGGCGACGCACTGGGCTGGTCAGCCACTTACGCAGGGTGTTACCTGGGACAGGGGGATGGAGACTGTTAACACATACATGTAGGCACACACAACACACCTCCTTTTCAACCACTTTAAATGTAGAGCTGTTCGCTCAAACCCTTTGCAAAAAGGTAGTGGCTCTGTGGCCGGATCTTTTATTCCTGAAGTTCTATATCGGTGAGCGTGCAAATTCTCGCAGTAAATCGCAGGAATTTAGGACTTCACAAATGTTTTAATGCCGACATCCGATTAGATACATACCTGTAGTTAAATCGGAGTTTAATGCCAGAAATATTATATTTGCAATGTCACTAAGCAACCAAACAACAACCAAAACATCAATAGCCACTACAATGTCAAAACATGATTTTGTCATGAGTTCAGTAACATTAGCATGCTAGCGATGCTAGTCAGCGTAGGCTGCCTCCTAGCTAGCCAGCCTAGCAAACTCTAGTCCAATTGAAACCGATGCAACCCTGCTGGCTAACAGCTAGCTACATGACCAGTGTTGAAAGAGGTCCCTCATGAGATTCAAGGCTTTAAAAGAGGATGTGCCACTATGGAAGCTCATTCCCGCCACAGTTATGTTTTATGTTAATACGGACACAAAAGCACTGAAAAGAGGGACAAAGAATGGTTATTTAGACTGATTTGCATCATGTTAACTTGTGCACAACCACAGCTTCATGTAGCCTAGAGAAGCCTGTGTGTGCTGATCCCCTCTGACCAGGGGAAAATAAATTGTATAGTCATGTATTTATAACCTCAAATAGGCATATTTATTTGCGTTTCCATTTCCCCTGGATTACAATTTCTCATTTACACTGAACAAAAATATAAACGCAACATGTAAAGTGCTGGTCCCATGTATCATCAGCTGAAATGCAGCCCGAAATGTTTCATACACACAAAAAGCTTATTTTTCAAAAATGTTGTGCACAAATTTGTTTACATCCCTGTTACTGACCATTTCTCATTTGCCAAGAGAATCCATCCACCTGTGTGGCATACCAAGAAGATGATTTAAACAGCTGGGGACAATAAAAGGCCACTCTAAAATGTGCAGTTTTCTTCCACAACACATTGCCACAAATGTCTCAAGATTTGAGGGAGAGTGCAATTGGCATTCTGACTGCAGGTATGTCCACCAGAGCTGTTGCCAGATAATTTAATACTAATTTCTCTACCATAAGCCTCCTCTAATGTTGTTTTAGAGAATTTGGCAGTACGTCCAACCGGCCTCACAACCACAGACCACGTGTTACCATGCCAGCCAAGGACCTCCACGTCCGGCTTCTTCACCTGCTGGATGGTCTGAGACCAGCCACCCGGACAGCTGACGAAACTGTGGGTTTGCACAACTAAAGAATTTCTGCACAAACTGTCAAGGGAAGCTTATCTGCATGCTCGTCATCCTCACCAAGGTCTGACTGCAGTTTGGTGTCGTAATCAACTTCAATTGGCATATGCTCACCTTCGATGACCACTGGCACGCTGGAGAAGTGTGCTTTTCACGGATGAATCCCGGTTTCAACTGTACTGGACAGCTGGCGTCGTGTGGGCGAGCAGTTGGCTGATGTCAATGTTGTGAACAGAGAGCCCCATGGTGGCGGTGGGGTTATGGTATGTGCAGGCAAAAGCTATGGACAACGAACACAATTGCATTTTATCTATGGCAATTTGAATGCACAGACACCGTGATGAGATCATGAGGTCCATTGCAGTGCCATTCATCCGCCGCCATCACCTCATGTTTCAGCATGATAATGCACTGCCCCATGTCGCAAGGGTTTGAACACAATTCCTGGAAGCTGAAAATGTCACCGTTCTTCCATGACCTGCATAGTCTCCAGACACGTTACCCATTGAGCATGTTTGGGATGCACTGGATCGACGTGTACGACAGCGTGTTCCAGGTCCCGCCAATATCCAGAAACTTCGCACAGCCATTGAAGAGGAGTGGAACAACATTACACAGGCCACAATCAACAGCCTGATCAACTCTATGTGAAGGAGATGTGTTGGGCTGCACGAGGCAAATGGTGGTCACACCAGATACTGACTGGTTTTCTGATCCACGCCCCTATTTTTTTTTTAAAGGTATCTGTGACCAACAGATGAATATCTGTATTCCCAGTCATGTGAAATCCATAGATCAGGGACTAATCTTGATATTGCTGCATGTTGCATTTGTCTCTCCCTGACTGGAGAATGACGGTCGCCTCGCTTCGCGTTCTTAGGAAACTATGGAGTATTTTGTTTTTTAATGTATTATTTCTTACATTGTTACCCCAGGAAATTCTAATTACATACAGCTGGGAAGAACTATTGGATATAAGAGCAACGTAAATTTCCCAACATTACGACCAGGAATGCGACTTTCCCGATGCGGATCCACTGTTTGGACCACCACTCAGGACAATGGATCGGACCCAAAACAACAACGGCGCCGCAGAAGGGGTAGACGAAGCGGTCTTCTGGTCAGGCTCCGTAGACCTGCACATCGTGCACCGCTCCCGAGTATACTACTAGCCAATGTCCAGTCTTTTGACAACAAGGTAGACGAAATTCGAGCAAGGGTTGCCTTCCAGAGAGACATCAGAGATTGTAACGTTCTTTGTTTCACGGAAACATGGCTCACTCGGGATACGTTATCAGAGTCGGTACAGCCACCTGGTTTCTTCACACATCACGCCGACAGAAACAAACATCTCCCTGGTAAGAAGAAGGGTGTATGCCTTATGATTAAGTCCTTTTGTTCACCTGACCTAGAATTCCTTACAATCAAATGCCGACCACATTATCTTCACCGCAGCCAACAGGAGTAAAACAGTTAAACGTGTTAACCCTCGCAAGGCTGCCGGCCCAGACGGCATCCCTAGCCGCGTCCTCAGAGCACGTGCAGACCAGCTGGCCGGTGTGTTTACGGACATATTCAATCAATCCCTATCCCAGTCTGCTGTCCCCACATGCTTCAAGAGGGCCACCATTGTTCCTGTTCCCAAGAAAGCTAAGGTAACTGAGCTAAATGACTATCACACTGTAGCAGTCACTTCCATCATCATGAAGTGCTATGAGAGACTTGTCAAGGATCATATCACCTCCATCCTACCTGACAACCTAGACCCACTCCAATATGCTTACCGCCCCAATAGGTCCACAGAAGATGCCATCGCAACCACACTGCACACTGCCCTATCCCATCTGGACAAGAGGAATTCCTATGTAAGAATGCTGTTCATCGACTACAGCTCAGCATTTAACAACATAGTACCCTCCAAACTCGTCATCGAGCTCAAGACCCTGGGTCTCGACCCCGCCCTGTGCAACTGGGTCCTGGACTTTGACGGGCCGCCCCCAGGTGGTGAGGGTAGGAAACAACATCTCCACCCTGCTGATCCTCAATACTGGGGCACCGCAAGATTGCGTTCTCAGCCCTCGCCCTCACCCATGACTGTGTGGCCATGCACGCCTCCAACTCAATCATCACGTTTGCAGACGACACTACAGTGGTAGGCTTGATTACCAACAATGACGAGACGGTCTACAGGGAGGAGGTGAGGGCCCTCGAAGTGTGGTGTCAGGAAAATAACCTCACACTCAACGTCAACAAAACAAAGGAGATGATCGTGGACTTCAGGAAACAGCAGAGGGTGCACTCCCCTATCCACATCGACGGGACAGTACTGGAGAAGGTGGAAGTTTTAAGTTCCTTGGCGTACACATCACGGACAAACTGAAATGGTCCACCCACACACACAGCGTGTTGAAGAAAGCGTAACAGAGGCCAAAAAGATCATCAAGGACAACAACCACCTGAGCCACTGCCTGTTCACCCCTCTATCATCCAGAAGGCGAGGTCAGTACAGGTGACATCACTAACATTGACATCACTAACATTGAGTGGCTGCTGCCAACAGACTGACTCAATCTCAAGCCACTTTAATAATAAAAAATTTGATGTAATAAATGTATCACTAGTCACTTTAAGCAATGCCACTTAATATAATGTTTACATACCCATCTCATATGTACATACTGTACTCTATACTATCTACTGCATCTTGCCTATGCCGTTCGGCCATCGCTCATCCATATACACTGCTCAAAAAAATAAAGGGAACACTTAAACAACACAATGTAACTCCAAGTCAATCACACTTCTGTGAAATCAAACTGTCCACTTAGGAAGCAACACTGACAAATTTCACATGCTGTTGTGCAAATGGAATAGACAACAGGTGGAAACTATAGGCAATTTGCAAGACTCCCCCAATAAAGGAGTGGTTCTGCAGGTGGTGACCACAGACCACTTCTCAGTTCCTATGCTTCCTGGCTGATGTTTTGGTCACTTTTGAATGCTGGCGGTGCTTTCACTCTAGTGGTAGCATGAGACGGAGTCTACAACCCACACAAGTGGCTCAGGTAGTGCAGCTCATCCAGGATGGAACATCAATGCGAGCTGTGGCAAGAAGGTTTGCTGTGTCTGTCAGCGTAGTGTCCAGAGCATGGAGGCGCTACCAGGAGACAGGCCAGTACATCAGGAGACGTGGAGGAGGCCGTAGGAGGGCAACAACCCAGCAGCAGGAGCACTGCCAGAGCCCTGCAAAATGACCTCCAGCAGGCCACAAATGTGCATGTGCCTGCTCAAACGGTCAGAAACAGATTCCATGAGGGTGGTATGAGGGCCCGACGTCCACAGGTGGGGGTTGTGCTTACAGCCCAACACCGTGCAGGATGTTTGGCATTTGCCAGAGAACACCAAGATTGGCAAATTCGCCACTGGCGCACTGTGCTCTTCACAGATGAAAGCAGGTTCACACTGAGCACATGTGACAGACGTGACAGTCTGGAGACACCGTGGAGAACGTTCTGCTGCCTGCAACATCCTCCAGCATGACCGGTTTGGCGGTGGGTCAGTCATGGTGTGGGGTGGCATTTCTTTGGGGGCATTCCTCCATGTGCTCGCCAGAGGTAGCCTGACTGCCATTAGGTACCGAGATGAGGTCCTCAGACCCCTTGTGAGACCATATGCTGGTGTGGTTGGCCCTGGGTTCCTCCTAATGCAAGACAATGCTAGACCTCATGTGGCTGGAGTGTGTCAGCAGTTCCTGCAAGAGGAAGGCATTGATGCTACAGACTGTCCAGGAGTTGGTGGATGCTTTAGTCCAGGTCTGGGAGGAGATCCCGTAGGAGACCATCCGCCACCTCATCAGGAGCATGCCCAGGCGTTGTAGGGAGGTCATACAGGCACACACTACTGAGCCTCATTTTGACTTGTTTTAAGGACATTACATCAAAGTTGGATCAGCCTGTAGTGTGGTTTTCCACTTTAATTTTGAGTGTGACTCCAAATCCAGACCTCCATGGGTTGATAAATTTGATTTCCATTGATCATTTTTGTGTGATTTTGCTGTCAGCACATTCAACTATGTAAAGAAAAAAGTATTTAATAAGAATATTTCATTCATTCAGATCTAGGATGTGTTATTTTAGTGTTCCCTTTATTTTTTGGAGCAGTGTATTTATATGTACATATTCTTATTCTTTCCTTTACACTTGTGTGTATAAGGTAGTTGTGAAATTGTTAGATTACTTGTTAGATATTACTGCACAGTCGGAACTAGAAGCACAAGTATTTCGCTACACTCGCATTAATATCTGCTAACCATGTGTATGTGGCCAATAAGATTAGATTTGATTATATTTTTGTTCAGTGTCGTTAACCACACCTGACACCAGAAATGCAAATCAGTTGTCAAATCAGTTTAGAGAAATTATATAGATAAATATGTGTGTCTAACAGATCCATAAGTGTTCTCCAAAATGTCCCAGAAATATTAATATACTATTAATCAACAGTGACAGATACACCAGTGCAGCAAGTTAAAAAGATCTGGCATCGACCCTCAGATCCTCAAAAAGTTCTACAGCTGCACCATTGAGAGCATCTTGACTGGCTGCATCACCGCTTGGTATGGCAACTGCTTGGCATCAGACCGCAAGGCACTACAGAGGGTAGTGCGTACGGCCCAGTACCTCACTGGGGCCGACAACCTGCCGTCCAGGACATAGTTTTGCATCTAATCCGGTTTCGGCATAAAAAATGACTGAAGTCCCAAATTCATTAAAAATATGGTCACGGATTGGGATCCACTCCCTTGCAAAAATGTGTGTGTGTGTGTGTGTGTGTGTGTGTGTGTGTGTGTTTACCAGGTCGTTTGGGCCCTGGCGAGGTGTGTGAGCCCATGCCATGATGCCCAGGCTGCAGAGTGGCAGAGGAGCCTGGCATGATGGAGTCATTACTACAGACTGATAGAGTGTCTGGAGGGAGAGAGAGGGAGGAGGAGGGAGAGAGAGGGAGGGAGGAGGGGGAGAGAGAGGAAGGAGGAGGGAGGAGGAGGGAGGAGAAGGGAGAGAGGGAGGAGGGAGAGAGAGGGAGGAGGAGGGAGAGAGGGAGGAGGAGGGAGAGAGGGAGGATGAGGGTGAGAGGGAGGAGGGTGAGAGGGAGGAGGGAGAGGGAGGGAGAGAGGGAGGAGGGGGGAGCGAGAGGGAGGAGGGGGGAGAGAGAGGGAGGAGGGTGAGTGAGAAAGAGGTTATCAAAGACAGAAGAGGATTCTGAACACACATTTCACCCACTACTCATAATACATAGAATAATCCACAGTATAGAGGTTTTCTAAAACTCAATGACACTTCCTCCTACCGACACCTCCTCACCCACCTTTATGGTTGAATATCCCCTCCATCTCCATGGAGGAGCGTGAGTGGGCGATGCAGAGCATGGCGCAGGGTACCAGTCCCTCGTGGGCAGGGGAGCGGTCCGTGGTCCTCACCAGACACCAGTCAGGCTTGTCATGGCACCTCTCCAGGACCTCCACAGTCTGGCCCCTCCGGACGGTCAGCTCGTTGCTGTTACCAGCCATGAAGTCATGGATCACCACGGTCAGCTCACAGCCACCAGACAGCTGGAGGAGAGGAGAGAGAGATGGTCAGGAGGAATGTAGAATCATACGAGGAGGTGGATCATTATTACATCATTTCCCTGAGAGGCTAAAGCATCAACGTCCTCAGGTCCTTTTCAACTGAAGCCTTTTCTTCATGATCACAAATACTGTCTGGGGTATATGATATTGGTATGGCCAGAGAGATGACCAGTGTGTGTGTGTGTGTGTGCTCACCTGTCTGGGGTATATGATATTGGTATGGCCAGAGAGATGACCAGTGTGTGTGTGTGTGCTCACCTGTCTGGGGTATATGATATTGGTATGGCCAGAGAGCTGACCAGTGTGTGTGTGCTCACCTTGTCGCTGTCCAGTGTGTTCTGTGAAGTGCGTGAAGCGATAGAGATGGTGTCTGGTTGGCTGCTGCCATCACCCTGGCTGTCCAAGTCCTCTCCATCCCTGACAAATACACAGGCAGAGGTGAGTGTGGAAGTGTATGTTTGGGGAGGTGGTTATGTGTGTGTCTACATGCATATGAGTGTACACAGATTACAAAACATTAAGAACACCTCCCTAATATTGAGTTGCACCCCCCTCCTGCCCTCAGAACAGCCTCAATTCATAGGGGCATGGACTCAACAAGGCATGGACTCCACAAGGCAATGGACTCCACAAGGCATGGACTCTACAAGGCATGAACTCCACAAGGCATGGACTCCACAAGGGCATGGACTCCACAAGGGCATGTACTCCACAAGGCAATGGACTCCACAAGGCAATGGACTCCACAAGGCAATGGACTCCACAAGGCAATGCACTCCACAAGGCAATGGACTCCACAAGGCAATGGACTCCACAAGGCAATGGACTCCACAAGGCAATGGACTCCACAAGGCAATGGACTCCACAAGGCAATGGACTCCACAAGGCATGGACTCCACAAGGCAATGGACTCCACAAGGCAATGGACTCCACAAGGCAATGGACTCCACAAGGCAATGGACTCCACAAGGCAATGGACTACAAGGTGTCGAACGCATTCCACAGGGATGCTGGTCCATGTTCACTCCAAAGCTTCCCACAGTTGTGTCAAGTTGGCTGAATGTCCTTTGGGTGGTTGGCCATTCTTGATACACATGGGAAACTGTTGAGTGTGAAAAATCCAGCAGCGTTGCAGTTCTTGACACACTCAGCCTGGCACCTACCACCACACCCCATTTAAAGGCACTCAAATATTTTGTCTTGACAATTCAGTCTCCATGTGTCAATTGTCTCAAGGGTTAAAAATCCTTCTTTAACATGTCTCCTCCCCTTCATCTACACTGATTGAAGTGGAATTAACAGGTGACATCAATAACGGATCATAGCTTTCACCAGGTAAGTCTATGTCATGGAGAGAGCAGGTGTTCATAATGTTTTGTACACTCAGTGTATGTGTATCTCTGTGTGTGTAGGTGTGTATAGTATACTCATGCATTTGTGTACCTGTACCTGCGGTGTCCCTTGTGGTGCTTGGCGGTGGCAGACTTAGGGATGTGTATGGGTTCCTTCAGAGCTCCTCTCAGGTGGATGGTTCGCTCCTGGATCACCTCCCTGACGTGTTTGATCCAATCCTGCTTGTTCTCAATGCTCGACGCCTGCCATTGGCCCAGGGAAGGGGTCAAAGGTCGTAAATTAATTCACCCAATCACCTCGCTCTCAGAACTCACATTTTAGTCTAAACAGTTTCATAGACCCAAACGGTTATATTCCAATACCCACACGACTTCATTCTAAGTAGTAAGCTAGTGTGGACATTGAAACAGAGAATAAGGAGAGTAGGAGAGGAAAGGAGACAAAGAGAGGAGGCCACAGTAGAGTATTGAGATGCAGCCAAGGGCTATATTATGTGTTAGGCTAGTTAGTACAGTTTTACTCACCATTGATCCATGTTTGCATCCCTGACTTGGCTTTGGTTCAAATATAGAATAGAGCATTTCACTGGTTTGTGTTTAGTTCATTTATATTACATTTTCAATGATGACAGAATGACTCGAGATGACTGACGGACCACAGTTAGAGCACTTTAGTGGTGGCTAGTTAGTTAATTAGGTGGTTAACAGTTATATTGATGGACAGAATAGGAACAGAGTCATTATATTATGTCAGAGACAACTGGTTAGGAGTAGGGCAACATGATTTTCCAACCACTGACACAAACAAGAGGCGTCAGTACTAAAACTAGCTTTGGAGGTGGGCATTAAAAACATATAAGATGTTCAATTCGGTAAGGAGAGAGAGACAGAGAGAGAGACGGAAGATAAAGCCCCTTGAATTGAATTGATATAGGGTCAACACGTGAGGTGTCAAATCCTAAAACAAGAAGAGATCCATTTTTCTAGAAGAGAAAACTGTACATGCCTCTCATCCATACAGAGGATGTAAAAAGTAGCTAGAGGGTGTGGGAGTTGGAGGAATTGTGGGAGTTTAGGGGTTAAAGTTCATGTCAGTGGTGTTGGCGTAAGCATGTTAGCCCACGGTTGGTTGGCAAACAAACATTGAATATTCAGAGATACAAACATAAACAAAACAGCCCCATCCACAGATGTACGGTACTAGACTGTGTGATAGAACAGTCAGAGAGATAAAGACAGCAAGGTAACAGATGTACGGTACTAGACTGTATGATAGAACAGTCATCAGAGACAACACAGAGAGATAAAGAGACCAAGGTAACAGATGTACGGTACTAGACTGTATGATAGAACAGTCATCAGAGACAACACAGAGAGATAAAGACAGCAAGGTAACAGATGTACTGTACTAGACTGTATGATAGAACAGTCATCAGAAACAACACAGAGAGATAAAGACAGCAAGGTAACAGATGTACGGTACTAGACTGTATGATAGAACAGTCATCAGAAACAACACAGAGAGATAAAGACAGCAAGGTAACAGATGTACGGTACTAGACTGTGTGATAGAACAGTCAGAGAGATAAAGACAGCAAGGTAACAGATGTACGGTACTAGACTAGACTATGATAGAACAGTCATTAGAGACAACACAGAGAGATAAAGACAGCAAGGTAACAGATGTACTGTACTAGACTGTATGATAGAACAGTCATCAGAAACAACACAGAGAGATAAAGAGACCAAGGTAATAGATGTACTGTACTAGACTGTATGATAGAACAGTCGTTAGAGACAACACAGAGAGATAAAGAGACCAAAGTAACAGATGTACTGTACTAGACTGTATGATAGAACAGTCATCAAAAACAACACAGAGAGATAAAGACAGCAAGGTAACAGATGTACGGTACTAGACTAGACTATGATAGAACAGTCATCAGAGACAACACAGAGAGATAAAGACAGCAAGGTAACAGATGTACTGTACTAGACTAGACTATGATAGAACAGTCATTAGAGACAACACAGAGAGATAAAGACAGCAAGGTAACAGATGTACTGTACTAGACTAGACTATGATAGAACAGTCATTAGAGACAACACAGAGAGATAAAGACAGCAAGGTAACAGATGTACTGTACTAGACTGTATGATAGAACAGTCATCAGAGACAACACAGAGAGATAAAGACAGCAAGGTAACAGATGTACTGTACTAGACTGTATGATAGAACAGTCATCAGAGACAACACAGAGAGATAAAGAGACCAAGGTAACAGATGTACGGTACTAGACTGTATGATAGAACAGTCATCAGAGACAACACAGAGAGATAAAGACAGCAAGGTAACAGATGTACTGTACTAGACTATGATAGAACAGTCATCAGAGACAACACAGAGAGATAAAGAGACCAAGGTAACAGATGTACTAGACTAGACTGTAGGATAGAACAGTCATCAGAGACAACACAGAGAGATAAAGACAGCAAGGTAACAGATGTACTGTACTAGACTATGATAGAACAGTCATCAGAGACAACACAGAGAGATAAAGACAGCAAGGTAACAGATGTACTGTACTAGACTATGATAGAACAGTCATCAGAGACAACACAGAGAGATAAAGAGACCAAGGTAACAGATGTACTAGACTAGACTGTAGGATAGAACAGTCATCAGAGACAACACAGAGAGATAAAGAGACCAAGGTAACAGATGTACTGTACTAGACTATGATAGAACAGTCATCAGAGACAACACAGAGAGATAAAGACAGCAAGGTAACAGATGTACTGTACTAGACTGTATGATAGAACAGTCATCAGAGACAACACAGAGAGATAAAGACAGCAAGGTAACAGATGTACTGTACTAGACTGTATGATAGAACAGTCGTTAGAGACAACACAGAGAGATAAAGACAGCAAGGTAACAGATGTATAAAGAGGGAGAGAGAGAAGTACAGAAAGGAACAAGAAACAGAGAAGCTCATACGAAGGCTTCATATCCATCAGGCAGTACCATAGTCATGCAATCAAACAGAGGAGAGGAGAGGAGAGGAGAGGAGAGGAGAGGAGAGGAGAGGAGAGGAATAGAAGAAAGGAGAAGAGGGGGCAAGTGTAATGAGGCAGAGAGGAGATAAAGGAGAATAGATAAAGGAGAGAGGGATAGATAGATAGATAGATAGATAGATAGATGGGGAAATGGATAATGGGGGAGGAGAGATAAAGGAGAGGAGAGAGGGATAGATGGATGGGAGAGAGGGATAGATGGATGGGGAGAGAGGGATAGATGGATGGGGAGAGAGGGATAGATGGATAGGGAGAGAGGGATAGATAGATGGGGAGAGAAAGATGAGAGGAGAGAGGGATAGATGGATGGGGAGAGAAAGATGAGAGGAGAGAGGGATAGATAGATGAGGAGAGAGGGATAGATAGATGGGGAGAGAAAGATGAGAGGAGAGAGGGATAGATAGATGGGGAGAGAAAGATGAGAGGAGAGAGGGATAGATGGATGGGGAGAGAGGGATAGATGGATGGGGAGAGATGGATAGATGGATGGGGAGAGAGGGATAGATAGATGGTGAGAGAAAGATGAGAGGAGAGAGGGATAGATAGATGGGGAGAGAGGGATGAGAGGAGAGAGGGATAGATAGATGGGGAGAGAAAGATGAGAGGAGAGAGGGATAGATAGATGGGGAGAGAAAGATGAGAGGAGAGAGGGATAGATAGATGGGGAGAGAAAGATGAGAGGAGAGAGGGATAGATAGATGGGGAGAGAAAGATGAGAGGAGAGAGGGATAGATAGATGGGGAGAGAAAGATTAGAGGAGAGAGGGATAGATAGATGGGGAGAGAAAGATGAGAGGAGAGAGGGATAGATAGATGGGGAGAGAAAGATGAGAGGAGAGAGGGATAGATAGATGGGGAGAGAAAGATGAGAGGGATAGATAGATGGGGAGAGAAAGATGAGAGGAGAGAGGGATAGATAGATGGGGAGAGAGGGATGAGAGGAGAGAGGGATAGATAGATTGGGAGAGAGGGATGAGAGGAGAGAGGGATAGATAGATGGGGAGAGAAAGATGAGAGGAGAGAGGGATGTAAGGTATTCTCCTCTGTCTTTACCTTGAGTACAATCTTGTTGTCGGAGGTTGGGGTGCGTCCCACCCACAGAGCAAACTTACAGGGGTCTCCCTCAACGTGCTCTGTTACCCCCAACTCTGACGTCTGGAGAGAGGGAGAGAAATCACTCACTCACATTTTATAGGAATTCCTTTGGCAATATGTAAATGTGTATTTAACAATAACACACCATAAACACAGGGAGATACAGACAAATAACGATGGAGACAAAGAGAGAGAGAGAGTTTTACTCACGTAGAGTTTGCTCTTGTACATGTACTTGCTCCGTCCATTGGAGTCCTTGACCTCCTTGCTGAAGACGAGGGACATCTCGAAGAGGAAGAGGTGCCGCTCGCGACCCTTACGGATCAGAGTCTTAGGATCCCATACCTGGCATGACTCCTGCAGGATCAGCTCTCCCTGAGATTCAATGTTCTCATCGAAACCTACAGGGGAGGCAACAAGAGAGAGTTACTTCACCGTACATATGGGCATGAGCATCGCTGGCTAGATGTGTGTGTCCTACCCTCCAGCATTGAGAGGTGAATGAGCATCGCTGGCTAGATGTGTGTGTCCTACCCTCCAGCATTGAGAGGTGAATGAGCATCGCTGGCTAGATGTGTGTGTCCTACCCTCCAGCATTGAGAGGTGAATGAGCATCGCTGGCTAGATGTGTGTCTCCTACCCTCCAGCATTGAGAGGTGAATGAGCATCGCTGGTTAGATGTGTGTGTCCTACCCTCCAGCATTGAGAGGTGAATGAGCATCGCTGGCTAGATGTGTGTGTCCTACCCTCCAGCATTGAGAGGTGAATGAGCATCGCTGGCTAGATGTGTGTGTCCTACCCTCCAGCATTGAGAGGTGAATGAGCATCGCTGGCTAGATGTGTGTGTCCTACCCTCCAGCATTGAGAGGTGAATGAGCATCGCTGGCTAGATGTGTGTGTCCTACCCTCCAGCATTGAGAGGTGAATGAGCATCGCTGGCTAGATGTGTGTCTCCTACCCTCCAGCATTGAGAGGTGAATGAGCATCGCTGGCTAGATGTGTGTGTCCTACCCTCCAGCATTGAGAGGTGAATGAGCATCGCTGGCTAGATGTGTGTGTCCTACCCTCCAGCATTGAGAGGTGAATGAGCATCGCTGGCTAGATGTGTGTCTCCTACCCTCCAGCATTGAGAGGTGAATGAGCATCGCTGGCTAGATGTGTGTCTCCTACCCTCCAGCATTGAGAGGTGAATGAGCATCGCTGGCTAGATGTGTGTCTCCTACCCTCCAGCATTGAGAGGTGAATGAGCATCGCTGGCTAGATGTGTGTGTCCTACCCTCCAGCATTGAGAGGTGAATGAGCATCGTTGGCTAGATGTGTGTGTCCTACCCTCCAGCATTGAGAGGTGAATGAGCATCGCTGGCTAGATGTGTGTGTCCTACCCTCCAGCATTGAGAGGTGAATGAGCATCGCTGGCTAGATGTGTGTGTCCTACCCTCCAGCATTGAGAGGTGAATGAGCATCGCTGGCTAGATGTGTGTGTCCTACCCTCCAGCATTGAGAGGTGAATGAGCATCGCTGGCTAGATGTGTGTGTCCTACCCTCCAGCATTGAGAGGTGAATGAGCATCGCTGGCTAGATGTGTGTGTCCTACCCTCCAGCATTGAGAGGTGAATGAGCATCGCTGGCTAGATGTGTGTGTCCTACCCTCCAGCATTGAGAGGTGAATGAGCATCGCTGGCTAGATGTGTGTCTCCTACCCTCCAGCATTGAGAGGTGAATGAGCATCGCTGGCTAGATGTGTGTGTCCTACCCTCCAGCATTGAGAGGTGAATGAGCATCGCTGGCTAGATGTGTGTGTCCTACCCTCCAGCATTGAGAGGTGAATGAGCATCGTTGGCTAGATGTGTGTGTCCTACCCTCCAGCATTGAGAGGTGAATGAGCATCGCTGGCTAGATGTGTGTGTCCTACCCTCCAGCATTGAGAGGTGAATGAGCATCGCTGGCTAGATGTGTGTGTCCTACCCTCCAGCATTGAGAGGTGAATGAGCATCGCTGGCTAGATGTGTGTGTCCTACCCTCCAGCATTGAGAGGTGAATGAGCATCGCTGGCTAGATGTGTGTGTCCTACCCTCCAGCATTGAGAGGTGCATGGCGTCGTTGGCTAGATGTGTGTGTGTGTCCTACCCTCCAGCATTGAGAGGTGCATGGCGTCGTTGGCTAGATGTGTGTGTGTGTCCTACCCTCCAGCATTGAGAGGTGCATGGCGTCGTTGGCTCTCTTGGGGACACTGAGCATGACCTCCAGTCCATCCTTAATCTCTCCTTTCCCCTCCTCACAGCACGTCAGCAGCTCCTACACATCAGAGAGGCACCCTCAACAAATACCCTTTGAAAGCAAATCCGCCATTTTATTGTGAATGACACTCAGCCAATTAGGGGGTGCCTCAATTACCCATAACCTAGGATGTAGAGGAGAAACAAAAACTATGGTCTGAACGCAGGACCAGATTATGGACATCAAGTAACATACTCACTAATGATAACTAGTGTGATGGGTGCATAAAATCTACTCAACAAATAAAAAGCATGTCCCTACATTCCTGCTCATCACAATGTAAACATCAGGGTACAAACATTTGTTGTGGTTGTGTATGTGGCTTATAGCAGAGGGTTGCTATGGTTACCTTGAGCAGGAGCTGGTACTTGGTGATTCGCTGAACAGGCTTGATCAGGTAGGAGGAGATGGAGTTTGCTAATCGGTGCCGCTGCTGGATCTCCTGTACACGACCACACAGAGAAACACAGTGATGTGATTGGATGCAAAGAGCTGTCCGTCACAGTGTGGGCCAATGGAAGAGCAGGGTACTCACGTCAAAGTAGGGACCGGCGTGCTCTAGGATGAGCTGGGTGGAGTCTGGTTTGTTCTTACAGTAGTTCACATACATCTGGAACTTATCAGCCTGGACACACAGAAATACAACTAAATACAACTAAGAGTTTAAACAAATTTACTCCAAAGCCAAACATTTCCTTGTTGACTCATCACAATTTAGAAATAGAGATATTAAAGTATTTGAATTATTCTTTAGAGTGTATCCTCTCTCTATTTCATAAAAACCTACACACA
>NC_092178.1:21280145-21347645 GCF_045791955.1 Oncorhynchus clarkii lewisi
ATCAGGATAGCATTTTAGTGCTGTTCCCACGGGTACTTACCTGGTATTTACTATAGTGGTGTTTCTACTGGTATATAATGGGAAATAATGTGGTATCAATTGATGGTTCTGGTGTTATAGCTGTACACACTGCTCCTGGTGTGTGTGTGCTCATGTGTACCTGTTTGACTTCTGCCTGTAGGTGTCTCAGCTGTACACACTGCTCCTGGTGTGTGTGTGCTCATGTGTACCTGTTTGACTTCGGCCTGTAGGTGTCTCAGCTGTACACACTGCTCCTGGTGTGTGTGTGCTCATGTGTACCTGTTTGACTTCGGCCTGTAGGTGTTGTAGCTGTACACACTGCTCCTGGTGTGTGTGTGCTCATGTGTACCTGTTTGACTTCTGCCTGTAGGTGTCTCAGCTGTACACACTGCTCCTGGTGTGTGTGTGCTCATGTGTACCTGTTTGACTTCTGCCTGTAGGTGTCTCAGCTGTACACACTGCTCCTGGTGTGTGTGTGCTCATGTGTACCTGTTTGACTTCGGCCTGTAGGTGTCTCAGCTGTACACACTGTTCCAGGTGTCTCCTGTGTTGTTCGCCTGCTACGTCCAACTCCTGCTGCTTCTCATGGAGGAACTCCAGCAGGTCCTGAACACGAGTAGCCATGTCCACATCCCTGTCACACAGCAACTCTACACCTGGAGGGAGAGGACAGGGAGAGACGGGAAGAGAGGGGGGATGGAGAGAGAGAGAGAGAGAGAGAGAAAGAATGTCATTCAATGGAAGCTCCGTCGGGCACATGTGTGTTGCTGCTACTCACCAGAGGCCTGTACTTCGTTGACGTACTGCAGCAGTTCCTGTCCCTGGTGGATGACGTCAAAGGTCAGGTTGTTCATGGTCAGGGCCTTGTCAGCGTGGTGCTGGAGTCTCTGTTCTGCCAGGGTCAGGTCCTCTGTATCAAACTCACTCATCTGAACAGTCAACTCCTCGTTCCACGACTCCAGGTCTGAGATGATCTGGGGGGCAGAGAAGGGTGGTGAGATAAATACAGTTCCTTCAGAAAGTATTTATACCCTGGAGTTATTGCACATTTTGTTGTTACAGCCTGAATTCAAAATGGAATTCATCTACACACAATACCCCATAATGACAAAGTGAAAACATGTTTTTCGAAATCCCTGAGTGGTTTCCGTCCTCTCCGGCAACTGAGTTAGGAAGGACGCCTGTATCTTTGTAGTGAATGGGTGTATTGATACACCATCCAAAGTGTAATTAATAACTACACCATGCTCAAAGGGATATTCAATGTCTGCTTTTTTAAACCCATCTACCAATAGGTGTCCTTCTTTGTGAGGCATTGGAAAACCTCCCTGGTCTTTGAGGTTGAATCTGTGTTTGAAATTCACTGCTCGACTGAGGGACCTTACAGACAATTTTATGTGTGGGGTACAGAGATGAGGTAGTCATTCAGAAAGCATGTTAAACCCTATTATTGCACACAGTCCATGCAACTTATTATGTGACTTGTTTAGTAAATGTTTACTCCTGAACTCATGTAGGGTTGCCATAACAAAAGGGTTGAATACTTATTGACGCAAGACCTTTCAGCGTTTACGTTTGTAATAATTTCTAAATATTTCTGAAAACATAATTCCATTTTGACATTGGGGTATTTTAAATTCAGACTGTAACACAACAAAATGTGGAATAAGTCAAGGGGTATGAATACTTTCTGAAGGCTCTGTAGATGCAGACGTGTGGACACACACAAGGGAGGATTCACACACACGTGTCATTGAGTCGGGTAATCTAAAAACAGAAGACTACGTTATCTCACTGAGCTAAAGTCTAGACAAGGGTAGTTCACCGGACCTCCTCTGCCACACACACACACACACCCTTTCCACCCCCACCATACACTCACATCGATGGCGTCCCTTTCAAAGATGCGTAGTTGTAGGAAGAGTTCTAGTTTGATCTTCCTCTCCTGAAACAGCTCCTCCATCTGAGCCTGGGCCTCGTCCAGCTGCAGTAACACACTCTCTATGTGGTTGATGGAGCTGTTGTGGGGAGTCTTGTTACTGGAGATAGCAGAGTCCCTACCATAGGAGAGAACACACACACACACACACACACACACACACACACACACACACACACACACACACACACACACACACACACACACACACACACACACACACACACACACACACATTGAAGAAAACGTACACACACAAACAATTGGACATGTGCATTTACCAGGGGTTGGAACTGGTTCAGGGAAGAGAACAGAAAAACAAGAACATAAGTGATCTATACTGTTCCGGAACAGAACCGTAATTTTAAAAGCATGGGAACCGGTTAATAACGTTATTCCAGGATTTATTTTCACAGTCCCACAAAAAACACAAAGCTCCTATGCAAATCCCTCACTGTCACTTAGAAACGTATTCCCGTGTCTGCCTGCCTGCCAGCTGAAAATCTTTGCCAGTTTGTGTGTGTAGGCTACCTGCCTCTCCCTCTGAAGCATGCATATTCTACTGTAGCCCCTCCCCCTCCCTCCAAAGTGTGCATATTCTACTGTAGCCCCTCCCTCTCCCTAAAAAACATGCATATTCTACGGTAGCCCCTCCCCCTGATGCATGCATATTCTACTGTAGCCCATCCCACTCACTCCAAAGCGTGCATATTCTACAGTAGCCCCTTCCCCTTCCTCCAATGCATGCATATTCTACTGTAGCTACTGAAATTAGGGAGAGAGATTTTTAATTAGAGAACAATTGATACACTTTCCATGCTGGTTAAGGATACTATAGTTATCACGTTTCACATTGGATTTATTTACTACAAAAAGGTATGACAAACTCAGCAAAAAAAAAACGTCCCTTTTTCAGGACCCTGTCTTTCAAAGATAATTCGGAAAAATCCAAATAACTTCACAGATCTTCATTGTAAAGGGTTTAAACACGGTTTCCCATGCGTGTTCAATGAACCATAAACAATTAATGAACATGCACCTGTGGAACGGTCGTTAAGACATTAACAGCTTAATGATGGTAGGCAATTAAAGTCACAGTTATGAAAACTTAAGACACTAAAGAGGCCTTTCTACTGACTGAAAAACACCAAAAGAAAGATGCCCAGGGTCCCTGGTCCTCTGCGTGAACGTGCCTTAGGCATGCTGCAAGGAGGCATGATGACTGCAGATGTGTCCAGGGCAATAAATTGCCATGTCTGTACTGTGAGACGCCTAAGACAGCGCTACAGGGAGACAGGACGGACAGCTGATTATCCTCGCAGTGGCAGACCACGTGTAACAACACCGGCGGGACAGGTACAAGATGGCAACCACAACTGCCCGAGTTACACCAGGAACGCACAATCCCTCCATCAGTGCTGAGACTGTCTGCAATAGGCTTAGAGAGGCTGGACTGAGGGCCTGTAGGCCTGTTGTAAGGCAGGTCCTCACCAGACATCACAGGCAACAACGTCGCCTATGGGCACAAACCCACCGTCGCTTGACCAGACAGGACTGGCAAAAAGTGCTCTTCACTGACGAGTCGCGGTTTTGTCTCACCAGGGGTGATAGTCGGATTAGTGTTTATCGTCGAAGGAATGAGCGTTACACCGAGCCCTGTACTCTGGAGCGGGATCAATTTGGAGGTGGAGGGTCCGTCATGGTTTGGGGCGGTGTGTCACAGCATCATCGGACTGAGCTTGTTGTCATTGCAGGCAATCTCAACGCTGTGCGTTACAGGGAAGACATCCTCCTCCCTCACATGGTACCCTTCCTGGAGGCTCATCCTGATATGACCCTCCAGCATGACAATACCACCAGCCATACTGCTCGTTCTGTGCGTGATTGATTTCCTGCAAGGCAGGAATGTCAGTGTTCTGCCATGGCCAGCGAAGAGCCCGGATCTCAATCCCATTGAGCACGTCTGGGACCTGTTGGATCGGAGGGTGCAGTCCATGAGGAGGAGATGCACTGCAGTACTTAATGCAGCTGGTGGCCACACCAGATACTGACTGTTACTTTTGATGTTGACCCCCCCCCCCCCCCTTTGTTCAGGGACACATTATTCAATTTCTGTTAGTCACATGTCTGTGGAACTTGTTCAGTTTATGTCTCAGTTGTTGAATCTTGTTATGTTCATACAAATATTGACACGCAGTTGACAGTGAGAGGACGTTTCTTTTCTGCTGAGTTTATTTACATTTATATTCTGGTTCGGCTCTGCAGGCACAAGCTTGTTACTTGGCTAGCTCTGGTCTGGCTCTCGAAAACTCTAGGAGGCATTATGTGTAATGTCATGGAACTGAGAGTCAAGTGCTAGCTCTGGTCCAAAGTTAGCTAACACATCAGAGTCTAAGCCCTGTCTAAGCCACATATACACACAGACACAGCATTGTAGCAGAGTTCTGGGGATTCTACATAATTAACCGCACTTATGTAACCAGCATTATGTAACAATACCCAGAGGAGAGAATACACCAGAGAGAGGGGGGGAGCTTTAGTGTGTGTTGAGGGCCAGGTCTCAGACTCACACACTTGATATAAATAGAACCAGAATCATGATCAGAGGTGTCAAATACATGAATCTCTCTAACTCTCAACCTACTGCTTCTCTCCATCTCTCCCTTTCTATTGCCTCTCTCTCTCTCATCTGGCAGTCCGCTATGTGAGGATGCTATTGTTTTCTTTCATCTTCCTCTCCTCCTCCTCCTCTTCTCTCTTCTATCCTACTCACCTTCTGCACAGTTTCTTCTAATTCATTGTGTGTGTGTGTGTTAGTGTGTGTTGAGTGTGTGAGTATGCGTGTACGTCTGTGTGCACACGGTGTGTGTGTGTTCTACCTGAGCTGCTGGATGAGATCCTCTCCCTCCTTGATGACGTTGACAGTGACCTGCAGGATGGTCAGCTGCTGCTGGCTGAAGCGTTTGATCAGATCCTGCACCGCCTCCACAGACTCAGCATACACATCATCTAACAGCTCCTTCTGCAGCTCCTCCAGCCACGTCCACAGCTAGGGACAGAGAGTTAATACACACACACACATACACATCATCTAACAGCTCCTCCAGCCACGTCCACAGCAGAGAGATGGTTAACATGTCACACACACACAGTCCAGTAAGATGTCGCGCTACTTGACGACGCACTCACCCCTCCATCTCCACCCACCGCCCCACCCCACCCCCACACACGCACTCTCCCTCCCTCCCACCCTGTACCTCTTTGACGTGTGTGTGGAAGGCGACAGACATGTCCAGCAGGACTTTGCGTTGCTCCACCCTCCTGACAAAGTCCTGGATCCGGTCCTCCAGCTGGTGGGCTGCCTGGTAGATCTCCTCTGGGTCACACTCTCCTGTCTGGGCCAGCTGCTCTGCTGCCTCCAGCAGCTTGTCAGCGTTAGTATAGGTGTTCTGGAGGAGGGACAGAACCAGCACATAGAGAAAGACAGAGGAGAGAGACAGAGAGGGGGGGTGACGGGGGAGAAGAAAAGAGGGAGGACAGTTAACAAGAGAAAGGGAGAAGCGGAGAGAGAGACAGTAGTTAGTGCAAAGATGGAGAACGAGAGGGTATGTGATGGAGAGAGGAAAGGGAAATGGGAAGATGAAGAGAGGCGTCCTACCTGGGCGACCTCCTCGAAGTCCTCGTGTCGTTTCTGTAGCGCTCTGGCTCGATGGAGGGACTTCCCAACGCCTGTGTGTTTACTGAGGAACGCCTCCCCGTGGTTCTCTATCCAGTCCAGAACCTGCACACACACAAGCATGCAGTTAGCTAAGTGGCATAGAAGTTCAGGCTGTGGGGCAGAGGGGAAAGGGGTTGTCGTGAGAGAGAAAACAGCATACTACTCCAGTCTGTAGGCAGAGGAAGGTAGATGACAGAGAGGATGAGGTCCCTCCCATCTGGTCATTTCTAGATAGGGGACAGCTTTTGTCAAATTGACGCATTTTAGCTAACCCTTACGCTTTTCCTAACCTCAACCTAACTCCCCTTACCTGCTCAATTAATTCCCCTAAACCTGCTATGAAAAGTCAAGTTTGACAAAAGCTGTATCCATTCTAGAGAAAACCCTCATGTTCCTTCTGCCTTTCTTTCTCCCTCTTCACACCTTCCTTGTCCTGATCTCTCCCTCCTTCTCAGATCTTTCTCCATCCCACTCTCTCTCTCCCTCTATCACTTGGCAGAATACCCCTCACCAGGATACTGGCCAGCAGTATCGCAATGGCAACAGTTACCTTGGCTACAAGGGTGATGCCTATTAGTGTTTCCATACATTTCCAGTATGTGTATCATTTATGTGATCCCTGCGAGTATTGAACACACAACCATGGCTAGAGCCAGGCTCTTCCCAACTGAGCCACACAGGGTCAGAACTAGTCCACACCTGCTGTACGTCTTGCTGGAACACACACAGCTGGAGCCTCTGGTGCAGGCGGACTTTGCGGTGTTGCCAGATATTCTCCAGTTGTCTCTGGTGGTGCAGCACCTCGTGTATCACATCCAGCACATGGTGCACCGCCTTGCTGTAGTTGGCCGAGGCCGTTAGCGAATCAGCCCCCCCCGGGGTCAGAGGGCGCTGGAGCTTATCCAATAGGGCCTTACCGTCCTGACTGACCTGGCGGAGGAGGAAGGAAAATGGCTTGAGCACATACAGTACATACAAACACACATGTACAAACGGTTAGTATAGAACTTGCTAGTGATACCCCCCCCAAACACACACCTACACCAGTGGAGGCTGGTGGGGAGAGATATAGGAGGACGGGCTGATTGTAATGGCTGGAATGATATTAATGGAATGGAGTCAAATGTGGTTTCCATATGTTTGATGTGTTTGTTAACATTCCATTAACTCAATTCCAGCCATTACAATAAGCCCGTCCTCCTATATCTCTCCCCACCAGCCTCCACTGACCCACACCTACACCAACACACATTATGTTACCTCTGGGTATGCAGCAGTGCTGTTTACCTCTGAGTAGGCAGCAGTGATGTGTTCGTAGAGGCCCTGGTGGTGGTGGATAGCATCCTCTAGGTCCTGGAGCTCCGAGGGTAGATCCACCTCTCCACACGCTTTACACCACGTGTCCACATTACCCATGTACTGTAGAGACAGGAACACAAACATATTACACACACACACTTTACACCACGAGTCCACATTACCCATGTACTGTAGAGACAGGAACACAAACACATTACACACACACACTTTACACCACGAGTCCACATTACCCATGTACTGTAGAGACAGGAACACACACACATTACACACACACACTTTACACCACGAGTCCACATTACCCATGTACTGTAGAGACAGGAACACAAACACATTACACACACACACTTTACACCACGAGTCCACATTACCCATGTACTGTAGAGACAGGAACACAAACACATTACACACACACACTTTACACCACGAGTCCACATTACCCATGTACTGTAGAGACAGGAACACACACACATTACACACACACACTTTACACCACGAGTCCACATTACCCATGTACTGTAGAGACAGGAACACAAACACATTACACACACACACTTTACACCACGAGTCCACATTACCCATGTACTGTAGAGACAGGAACACACACACATTACACACACACACTTTACACCACGAGTCCACATTACCCATGTACTGTAGAGACAGGAACACACACACATTACACACACATACTTTACACCACGAGTCCACATTACCCATGTACTGTAGAGACAGGAACACAAACACATTACACACACACTTTACACCACGAGTCCATGTTACTAATTTACTATAGAGAGGAACACACACACAGCGCTGTGTCTAGTAACTATGTATTGCTCATTTTGGAAATATTTTGAGAGTCAGTGCATTATTCTACAATGATAACCTGGATATCACATGGCTAGGTTAGTTCTTTGTAAATGATTCCACCATGATAACCTGGATGTCACATGGCTAGGTTAGTTCTTTGTCAATTATTCCACCATGATAACCTGGATGTCACATGGCTAGGTTAGTTCTTTGTAAATTATTCCACCATGATTACCTGGATGTCACATGGCTAGGTTAGTTATTTGAAAATGATTCCAATCCTGATAACCTGGATGTCACATGGCTAGGCTAGTTCTTTGTAAATGATTCCACCATGATAACCTGGATGTCACATGGCTAGGTTAGTTATTTGTAAATGATTCCAATCCTGATAACCTGGATGTCACATGGCTAGGCTAGTTCTTTGTAAATGATTCCACCATGATAACCTGGATATCACATGGCTAGGTTAGTTCTTTGTAAATTATTCCGCCATGATAACCTGGATGTCACATGGCTAGGTTAGTTCTTTGGAAATGATTCCACCATGATAACCTGGATGTCACATGGCTAGGTTAAATGATTCCACCATGATAACCTGGATGTCACATGGCTAGGTTAAATGATTCCACCATGATAACCTGGATGTCACATGGCTAGGTTAGTTCTTTGGAAATGATTCCACCATGATAACCTGGATGTCACATGGCAAGGTTAAATGATTCCACCATGATAACCTGGATGTCACATGGCTAGGTTAGTTCTTTGGAAATGATTCCACCATGATAACCTGGATGTCACATGGCTAGGTTAGTTCTTTGTAAATGATTCCACCATGATAACCTGGATGTCACATGGCTAGGTTAGTTCTTTGGAAATGATTCCACCATGATAACCTGGATGTCACATGGCTAGGTTAGTTCTTTGGA
The DNA here is from genome assembly GCF_045791955.1 of Oncorhynchus clarkii lewisi. Taxonomy (NCBI): domain Eukaryota; kingdom Metazoa; phylum Chordata; class Actinopteri; order Salmoniformes; family Salmonidae; genus Oncorhynchus; species Oncorhynchus clarkii. Next base: position 21,288,883 of record NC_092178.1, read on the forward strand.
AATGATTCCACCATAATAACCTGGATGTCACATGGCTAGGTTAAATGATTCCACCATGATAACCTGGATGTCACATGGCAAGGTTAAATGATTCCACCATGATAACCTGGATGTCACATGGCTAGGTTAGTTCTTTGGAAATGATTCCACCATAATAACCTGGATGTCACATGGCTAGGTTAGTTCTTTGGAAATGATTCCACCATGATAACCTGGATGTCACATGGCTAGGTTAGTTCTTTGTAAATGATTCCACCATAATAACCTGGATGTCACATGGCTAGGTTAGTTCTTTGGAAATGATTCCACCATGATAACCTGGATGTCACATGGCTAGGTTAGTTCTTTATAAATGATTCCACCATAATAACCTGGATGTCACATGGCTAGGTTAGTTCTTTATAAATGATTCCACCATGATAACCTGGATGTCACATGGCTAGGTTAGTTCTTTATAAATGATTCCACCATGATAACCTGGATGTCACATGGCTAGGTTAGTTCTTTATAAATGATTCCACCATAATAACCTGGATGTCACATGGCTAGGTTAGTTCTTTATAAATGATTCCACCATAATAACCTGGATGTCACATGGCTAGGTTAGTTCTTTATAAATGATTCCACCATAATAACCTGGATGTCACATGGCTAGGTTAGTTCTTTATAAATGATTCCACCATGATAACCTGGATGTCACATGGCTAGGTTAGTTCTTTATAAATGATTCCAATCCTGATGGGACAATAGAGGAAAACATAAAAGAAAAACAAAGCAACAGTAAACATCCCCCCAGAAAATGGAAGGCAGCTCACCTGGGTACCAGTCCAGGGGTTGCTCCTCTGCATTTTTTACCACAATAGGCTAATCATTAGCTAGATTACAGACTAAATATGGTCTTGTTGCTTGTTTAATGTCCTGAAAAAACTCCCACTGGCACTAATAACATCATGTGATTTTACAGTGTTTATAAATACAGTGTATTTCTGTGAATCTGAGTTTGGAAACGTACTGGCCCAAAGGGGCCATATGAAAGCATGATTAACTGTCCCGATGAGCTCGGCAGATGTTGCCTGGCCAGTGGGCAGCCCTGAATGTTGAGCCCTGCAGTCTCTTTAGCTAATCCACTCCCTGTATCCCATGTACTGTGCCAAAGAAAAAACGGCACCTGCTGGAGAAGACTGATTTTGGGCCCAGTTATCCCTCTCGCTTTGCCTCTTCCTCTCTGGTGCAACTCACACATTTCAGTTCATTACTATAGCTCCCGCCAATCAGTGTAAGTTGGAAATGCCGGATCTCTTTGGCAAGACGCATCATTCACCCAAGTTTTGTCAAAATCGGGCCAGCGCTGTCTGAGATATCGCGTGTGACAAACATACGAACGGACTGCCAGATAGACGGACGGAGACCGATCCACAGTCCCCTCCCCGATTTCAACGTGGGGGACAAGAAGACGTAGCAAAGAATAAAATAAAAGAAGAAGTCACAAGGGAATATTAAACAAACCAACACAGTAGGATTCTAATCTATTTGTAATCTCACTGCACACTCTCATCATACAGAGATCACACACACCAGAGAATGGGTATGTATGTACAGTTGAAGTCAGAAGTTTCCATACACTTACAGTGCCTTGCGAAAGTATTCGGCCCCCTTGAACTTTGCGACCTTTTGCCACATTTCAGGCTTCAAACATAAAAATATAAAACTGTATTTTTTTGTGAAGAATCAACAACAAGTGGGACACAATCATGAAGTGGAACGACATTTATTGGATATTTCAAACTTTTTTAACAAATCAAAAACTGAAAAATTGGGCGTGCAAAATTATTCAGCCCCTTTACTTTCAGTGCAGCAAACTCTCTCCAGAAGTTCAGTGAGGATCTCTGAATGATCCAATGTTGACCTAAATGACTAATGATGATAAATACAATCCACCTGTGTGTAATCAAGTCTCCGTATAAATGCACCTGCACTGTGATAGTCTCAGAGGTCCGTTAAAAGCGCAGAGAGCATCATGAAGAACAAGGAACACACCAGGCAGGTCCGAGATACTTTGTGAAGAAGTTTAAAGCCGGATTTGGATACAAAAAGATTTCCCAAGCTTTAAACATCCCAAGGAGCACTGTGCAAGCAAAAATATTGAAATGGAAGGAGTATCAGACCACTGCAAATCTACCAAGACCTGGCCGTCCCTCTAAACTTTCAGCTCATACAAGGAGAAGACTGATCAGAGATGCAGCCAAGATCACTCTGGATGAACTGCAGAGATCTACAGCTGAGGTGGGAGACTCTGTCCATAGGACAACAATCAGTCGTATATTGCACAAATCTGGCCTTTATGGAAGAGTGGCAAGAAGAAAGACATTTCTTAAAGATATCTATAAAAAGTGTCGTTTAAAGTTTGCCACAAGCCACCTGGGAGACACACCAAACATGTGGAAGAAGGTGCTCTGGTCAGATGAAACCAAAATTGAACTTTTTGGCAACAATGCAAAACGTTATGTTTGGCGTAAAAGCAACACAGCTGAACACACCATCCCCACTGTCAAACATGGTGGTGGCAGCATCATGGTTTGGGCCTGCTTTTCTTCAGCAGGGACAGGGAAGATGGTTAAAATTGATGGGAAGATGGATGGAGCCAAATACAGGACCATTCTGGAAGAAAACCTGATGGAGTCTGCAAAAGACCTGAGACTGGGACGGAGATTTGTCTTCCAACAAGACAATGATCCAAAACATAAAGCAAAGTCTACAATGGAATGGTTCAAAAATAAACATATCCAGGTGTTAGAATGGCCAAGTCAAAGTCCAGACCTGAATCCAATCGAGAATCTGTGGAAAGAACTGAAAACTGCAGTTCACAAATGCTCTCCATCCAACCTCACTGAGCTCGAGCTGTTTTGCAAGGAGGAATGGGAAAAAATTTCAGTCTCTCGATGTGCAAAACTGATAGAGACATACACCAAGCGACTTACAGCTGTAATCGCAGCAAAAGGTGGCGCTACAAAGTATTAACTTAAGGGGGCTGAATAATTTTGCACGCCCAATTTTTCAGTTTTTGATTTGTTAAAAAAGTTTGAAATATCCAATAAATGTCGTTCCACTTCATGATTGTGTCCCACTTGTTGTTGATTCTTCACAAAAAAATACAGTTTTATATCTTTATGTTTGAAGCCTGAAATGTGGCAAAAGGTCGCAAAGTTCAAGGGGGCCGAATACTTTCGCAAGGCACTGTAGGTTGGAGTCATTAAAACTAATTTTTCAACCACTCCACAAATTTCTTGTTAAAAAACCATAGTTTTGGCAAGTCGGTTAGGACATCTACTTTGTGCATCCTCGCTCCTCCCTGGGCTCGAACCAGGAATACAACGACAACAGCCACCCTCGAAGAAGCGTTACCCATGCAGAGCAAGGGGAACAACCACTCCAAGTCACTATTAGCGCGCACCCCGCTAACTAGCTAGCCATTTCACATCGGTTACACCAGCCTCATCTCGGGAGTTGATAGGCTTGAAGTCATAAACAGCGCAACGCTTGAAGCACAACGAAGAGCTGCTTGCAAAATGCACGAAAGTGCTGTTTTAATGAATGCTTACGAGCCTGCTGCTGCCTACCACCGCTCAGTCAGATACTTGTATGCTTGTATGCTCAGTCAGATTATATGCAACGCAGGACAAGCTAGATAACCTAGTAATATCATCAACCATGTATAGTTAAGTAGTGATTATGAATGATTGTTTTTTATAAGATAAGTTTAATGCTAGCTAGCAACTTACCTTGGCTTACTGCATTCGCGTAACAGGCAGTCTCCTCGTGGAGTACAATGTAATCAGGTGGTTAGAGCGTTGGACTAGTTAACTGCAAGGTTGCAAGATTGAATCTGTCATTCTGCCCCTGAACGAGGCAGTTAACCCACCGTTCCTAGGCCGTCATTGAAAATAAGAATGTGTTCTTAACTGACTTGCCTAGTTAAATAAAGATTAAATAAAAGGTGTAAACAATATATATGTAATAATTTTAAAAAATTGGCCAAATCGGTGTCCATAAATACCGATTTCCGATTGTTATGAAAACTTGAAAATCGGCCCTAATTAATCGGTTGACCTCTAATGTGTTCCTGCGTGTGACGAGTGTCTGTACCACCACCACCCACCTGGTCACATTTCTGGTGGAAGGCGGCAGACATCTCCAGCAGTGTGCTGCGTTCATCAAGGGCCGCAGCGAAGGCTTTCCACTCTGCTTCCAGCTGACCTGAAATCTGTTTAATCTGCACCGAGGCATAGTGACCAGACTCCAATAGCCTGTTACCCACTGACATTATCCTGTTGATGTTCACATACACGTTCTGGAGCGGGAAGGGGATTGGGGTGAGGGAGAGAAACATTGATTTGGTTTATTTAGCTATTCAGATAATAGACAAATAAACATACAGATATTTCACAATAAGCACAACAACAACAAAAAATGGAGTAAGCACTAGTCCATACCGAAAACCCCAATTTAGCGTACTTGCATTCCAGATTCTGGTTGTAGAAAGGATTGGAGTGATGTAAGTATGGAAGGATGCCAGCTTTGTAATAGCTACCTATGGATTCCCTATGGACCTAGCCTCAACTAGACAGGGAGTGTGTGCACACGAGAGAGAGCTTGTATTGATTTTAGTGCAGCGCTAAATGTCAGTGCGCGTTTCCATCTGCAGAGTCATCATCTAGCTGAGGCAAAACAGTCGATTCATATCCTGCTTTAAAGACATCCGTTTCAGAACCATTATGTAAGCCTGTATGGATACTGCTTCTAGCTGTGTAATAGCCCGCTGCTCGGTGTGTGTGTGTGTGTTCTTACCATGCAGTTCATAGCAAAGTGGTTGTGCTGCGTCTGTAGCTCCATGGCGTGTGGGTGGTTGTTGCCGATCTCGGTGTAGCCGGCCAGGAACAGACCCTTGTTGGCCATTATCCAATCAAACATCTGAGGGAAAGACACCCAAACACACACGTTAGAGACGGGATAGTGCAGGCAGCTAACAGCTACAGACAGTAGAGTGTGCTTGGGTCTGTATCATTGTGCTTGTGTGTGGGTGTATCATTTTGTGTACTGTATACTGCTTAGCGGGACTACTGTATCTGTATGTATGCTTGCACGTGTGAATGTAGAAACGTGAGTGTGCAAAAACACTTTCTTGCAAGTGTGTGTGTGTGTGTATTTTCTTTATTTTTACTATTTTCTACATTGTAGAATAATAGTGAAGACATCAAAACTAGGAAATAACACAAGTCATGTAATAACCAAAAAAGTGTTAAACAAATCAAAATATAGTTTATATTTGAGATTCTTCAAATTAGCCACACTTTGCCGTGATGACAGATTTGCACACTCTTGGCCTTCTCTCAACCAGCTTCATGAGGTAGTCACCTGGAATGCATTTCAATTCTCAGGTGCGCCTTGTTAAAAGTACATTTTTGGAATTTTAATGCATTTGAGCCAATCAGTTGTGTTGTGACAAGGTAGGGGTGGTATACAGAAGATAGCCTTATTTGGTAAAAGACCAAGTCCATATGATGGCAAGAACAGCTCAAATAAGCAAAGAGAAACAACAGTCCATCATTACTTTAAGACATGAAGGTCAGTCAATCCGGAAAATTTCAAGAACTTCGAAAGTTTCTTCAAGTGCAGTCGCAAAAACCATCCAGCGCTATGATGAAACTGGCTCTCATGAGGACCGCCACAGGAAGGAAGACCCAGAGTTACCTCTGCTGCAGAGGATAAGTTCATTACAGTTACCAGCCTCAGAAATTGCATCCCAAATAAATGCTTCAGAGTTCAAGTAACAGACACATCTCAACATCAACTGTTTAGAGGAGACTGTGAATCAGAACTTCATGGTCGAATTGTTGCAAAGAAACCACTACTAAAGGACACCAATAAGAAGAAGAGACTTGCTTGGGCCAAGAAACAGGTACAATGGACATTAGACCAGTGGAAAGCTGTCCTTTGGTCTGAAGAGTCCAAATTTGAGATTTAGGGATCCAAACGCCGTGTCTTTGTGAGACGCTGAGTAGGTTCAAACGTTTGGGGTCACTTAGACATGTCCTTGTTTTAGAAAGAAAAGCAATTTTTTTGTCCATTAAAATAACATAAAATTGATCAGAAATACAGTGTTGACATTGTTCATGTTGTAAATGACTATTCTAGCTGGAAACGGCAGATTTTGTATGGAATATCTACATAGGCGTACAGAGGCCCATTATCAGCAACCATCACTCCTGTGTTCCAATGGCACGTTGTGTGAGTTAATCCAAGTTTATAATTTTAAAAGGATAATTGATCATTAGGAAACCCTTTTGGAAATATGTTATCACAGATGAAAACTGTTGTGATGATTAAAGAAGCAATAAAACTGGCCTTCTTTAGACGAGTTGAGTATCTGGAGCATCAATATTTGTGGGTTTGATTACAGGCTCAAAATGGCCAGAAACAAAGGACTTTCTTCTGAAACTCATCAGTCTATTCTTGTTCTGAGAAATTAAGGCTATTTCATATGAGAAATTGCCAAGAAACGGAAGATCTCGTACAACGCTTTGTACTACTCCCTTCACAGAACAGCGCAAACTGGCTCTAACTAGAATAGAAAGGAGTGGGAGGCCCTGGTGCACAACTGAGCAAGAGGACAAGTACATTAGAGTGTCTAGTTTGAGAAACAGACGCCTCAAGTCCTCAACTGGTAGCTTTATTAAATAGTACCTGCAAAACACCAGTCTCAACAGTGAAGAGGCGACTCCGGGATGCTGGCCTTCTAGGCAGAGTTGCAAAGAAAAAAACATATCTCACACTGGTCAGTAAAAATAAAAAATTAAGATGGGCAAAAGAACACAGACACTGGACAGAGGAAGATTTGAAAAAAGTGTTATTGACAGACGAATCTAAGTCTGAGGTGTTCGAATCACAAAGAACATTCGTGAGACGCAGAAAAAATGCTGGAGATGCTGGAGGGAGGAGTGCTTGACACCATCTGTCAAGCATGGTGGACACAATGGGATGGTCTGGGAGTGCTTTGGTGGTGGTAAGTGGGAGATTTGTACAGGGTAAAAGGGATCTTGAAGAAGGAAGGCTATCACTCCATTTTGCAACGCCATGCCATACCCTGTGGACGGCGCTTAATTGGAGCCAATTTCCTCCTACAACAGGACAATGACCCAAAGAACAACTCCAAACTTTACAATAACTATTTAGGGAAGAAGCAGTCAGCTGGTGTTCTGTCTATAATGGAGTGGCCAGCACAGTCACCGGATCTCAACCCTACTGAGCTTTTGTGGGAGCAGCTTGACCGTATGGTACATAAGAAGTGCCCATCAAGTCAATCCAATTTGTGGGAGATGCTTCAGGAAGCATGGGATTACCTCAACAAATTGACAACTAGAATGCCAAAGGTCTGTATAAGGCTGTAATTGCTGCAAATGGAGGACTCTTTGACGAAAGCAAAGTTTGAAGGACACATTATTTCAATTAAAAATCCTTATTTATAATGACTATATCTCCTATTAATTTTGACACTGATTTCCTGTATGTTTTCATGAAAAACAAGGACATCTCTAATTTACACCAAACTTTTGAACGGTAGTGTATTTGGGAACTCCTTCAAGACTGTTGGAAAAGCATTCCAGGTGAAGCTGGTTGAGAGAATGCCAAGAGTGTACAAAGCTGTCATCAAATCAAAATCATATACACATATTTAGCAGATGTTATTGCTTGTGTTCCTAGCTCCAACAGTGCCGTAATATCTAACAATTCACAACAATATAAACAAATCTAAAAGTAAAATAATGGAATTAAGAAATATATAAATCTTAGGATGAGGAACCTAAAATATATTTTGATTTGTTTAACACTTTTTTTGGTTACTACATGATTCCATATGTGCTATTTCATAGTGTTGATATCTTCACTATTATTCTACAATGTAGAAAATAGTAAAAATAAAGAAAAACCTTTGAATGAGTAGGTGTGTCAACATTTTTGACTGGTACTGTATGTGTGTGTGTGTACATACATACATACATCTGTGAATCACTAGGCACAGGAAGAGGAGAGATGAGCTGAGTGTCATAAGAGAATACCAAGAGCCTCTTCAGAGCTAACTACTGTCTATCGTGTCCTAGCAACAAGCCCTTACCGCAGTCCAACACTGCTATCTGTCTATTCTACAGTAACTATTGACGGTATCAATTATACTCTATCAGCCTATTACACTGGATCTATTCAGCCCCCTACACACACACATCCCACTAGCTGTTGTCTTTTCCTTTAATCTCCAACCATGGTACCTTCTCAGCATCCTGTTCGAAGAGGCGGAGCTGGAAACACTGGTCCAGCTGGAGTTTCCTGATGTGCCAGGCCTGGTGGAGGTGTTGTCGTGTGCTGTGGAGTTTGTCCAGCAGGGTGGCGACGCGTGGCACCAGCCCCTGGGTGTCAGCGTTACACACACCGCTGGCGTTAGAGTTCCTGTACGACTCACTGCTCTGGATACGCTGCAGCAACCTGGGAGAGAGGACGCAACGTGAAATAACACACACACACACACACCACCACCAGCAGTGTAAAATTAGCCTCACCATCAGTCTGAGTGAGCGTGTGTGTGCGTGCGTGCGTGTGTGTGTGCGTAGCCTACCTCTGTCCCTCCGTATCCAGTTCCTCTATAGGGGCTTTGATGACCTTCTTCTTCAGCGTGGCGTGTTCCTCTATCATGCGCCGCGCCCCGTCCAGGTCCGTGGGGAAGTCTTTCCTCGCCACCACCTCCTGCATCTCCTCCAGCCTCGACAACATGTGACCCGCGTGCCCCGTAAACTCCTCAAACGCAACACGCACCTGGAAAAGAACCAAGACACTGTATGGATTGATTGATAAATTGATTGATTGACTTGTGGTTGTATTACTGACTAAGAGATCTAAAGTGTGTGTTTACGTCAGTGTTTTTTGGTTTTTGCAAACCATTGATTGATTAATTGATTGACTGGTCGTACCTCGATCCACTCGTCATGGTTGTATTCTAGACTTCCCTCGAAGTCAGAGGTCAGCTGGGAGGGGTCAACCACCTTAGATAGACCCTCCAACGACACCATGGTGGTCTAGAGAGAGATGGAGAGGGGGAAGAGGAGGAATGGTAAAGAGGGAAGAGAGGAAAGGGAAGAGAGGGAGGGATAGAGAAGGCTTTAAATCAATTCTAACAACATCATCACAGCCTTTTGGTTGTGTTTAAGTTCAACGCCCACGCCGTGCTCACTGGGTCAGTGACACACAGCAATAATGATGATTCAGACACTCAGATAGACACATTTGATTGGCTATGACAAAAAGGGACAGAGGGTCATCTCTCTCGGTCTCGTTCTCCCTCACCTTGATTAAGTCTGCTGATTTTATATTGCGTTTTTGGGGACATTTAGAAAATTACTTTTACCCCCGAAAAGGTAAAATGTCTGTACAGATTGAGAAATATGGGAGAGATTGTTTCCGTTCTCAAGTGATTTATGTTGACAAGATAATACCAGCCCACACAGCAAGGTTAACACCCACACTCTGTGTCAGATTGAAGGATAGACAGAGGATGAAGAGAGAGACCTGACAAAGCCTTGCGTGGGCAAGATTAGCGAAAGAAAGAAATAACAGAAAGAAAAGACAGACAGACAGACAGACAAAGAGAGAGAGAGAAAAAAAAAAGCTGAGAACCCCTCTAAAACCACAGAAAGGCAGACAGAAAGAGTAAAGCACAATTCTAAGGGTTCTCTTCTATTGACAAGTCCAGGTAAGAATACATCAGCCATCTCCTATAGAAGACTGTTCCATCTGTTAAAGGTAAGAATGCATTGGTTCATCTCTCCATCTTTCTCTCTATCCCCTCCATCTCCTATAGAAGACTGTTCTATCTGTTAATGGTAAGAATGCATTGGTTCATCTCTCCATCTTTCTCTCTATCCCCTCCATCTCCTATAGAAGACTGTTCTATCTGTTAATGGAATGTTCCAATGTTTTAAAAGCATAACCCAGATTTGGATGGAAAAGTTATTTTCACTGAGCAAAATGTGGCGCTGAAAAACACACATGTACATATTACCTCACTGACCTCGACTAGCCTGCACCTCCGACTCCTGTACTGGATATAGCCTCGTTGTTTTTTTTATTTATTGTGTTACTTTTTCTTACTTTATTTGACTAGTTACTTTTTTTTTTAAGTGGCATTGTTGGTTAAGGGCTTGTAAGTAAACATTTCACAGTAAGGAGTACTTGTTGTATTCGGCATGTGACAAATAGCATTTGATTTGACACACATTGGCCTCGCGCACACAGCAGGGAAAAGAGAACGGGTGGTGTTGAATGGCGTGTGTTCTGCCCTATGGCGACTGGCTGACAGAGTGACACACGGCTTTATACACCATCAACCAATCAATAAAGCCCCCTGAGACAACCCAATACCACAGCAGTGCTCTAACAGGGTGGCTGTGTGGAGGGCTGTGTGTGTGTGTGTCAACTTAATACAACATCAAAAGTAGCACTCCACACAGCCCAGACACGGCAAATAAAACCAGCAAATAAATCTAATCTAATAACCTTTTCAACACTATTACAGGTCATTAAGCCTAAATTAAAACAAGCAGAGCTCCATACAATATCCCATTGTGATTCTAAATCACAAATTTAAAACAGCAAAGAGTATAATAATCAGTACACCACAAAGTCACAGTCAAAACAGACCATTTTGTTGTTGGGTTTGTTACATTTCAGCAAAGTCACAGTCAAAACAGACCATTTTGTTGTTGGGTTTGTTACGTTTCAGCAAAGTCACAGTCAAAACAGACCATTTTGTTGTTGGGTTTGTTACGTTTCAGCAAAGTCACAGTCAAAACAGACCATTTTGTTGTTGGGTTTGTTACATTTCAGCAAAGTCACAGTCAAGACATACCATATTGTTGTTGGGTTTGTTACGTTTCAGCAAAGTCACAGTCAAGACATACCATATTGTTGTTGGGTTTGTTACGTTTCAGCAAAGTCACAGTCAAGACATACCATATTGTTGTTGGGTTTGTTACATTTCAGCAAAGTCACAGTCAAAACATACCATATTGTTGTTGGGTTTGTTACGTTTCAGCAAAGTTACAGTCAAAACATACCATTTTGTTGTTGGGTTTGTTACGTTTCAGCAAAGTCACAGTCAAAACATACCATATTGTTGTTGGGTTTGTTACATTTCAGCAAAGTCACAGTCAAAACATACCATATTGTTGTTGGGTTTGTTACATTTCAGCAAAGTCACAGTCAAAACATACCATTTTGTTGTTGGGTTTGTTACGTTTCAGCAAAGTCACAGTCAAAACATACCATTTTGTTGTTGGGTTTGTTACGTTTCAGCAAAGTCACAGTCAAAACATACCATATTGTTGTTGGGTTTGTTACATTTCAGCAAAGTCACAGTCAAGACATACCATTTTGTTGTTGGGTTTGTTACGTTTCAGCAAAGTCACAGTCAAAACATACCATATTGTTGTTGGGTTTGTTACATTTCAGCAAAGTCACAGTCAAGACATACCATATTGTTGTTGGGTTTGTTACATTTCAGCAAAGTCACAGGCATGAAATTGCAATGAATGCAGTGACATGGTACAGTATAGTACAGTAAAGGACAGTATAGTATAATACAGTATAGTACAGTACAACATAGTATAGGACAGTATAGTATAATACAGTATAGTACAGTACAGCATAGTATATATAGGACAGTATAGTATAGTACAGTACAACATATTATATATAGGACAGTATAGTATAGTACAGTACAACATAGTATATATAGGACAGTATAGTATAGTACAGTACAACATAGTATATATAGGACAGTATAGTATAGTACAGTACAACATAGTATATATAGGACAGTATAGTATAGTACAGTACAACATAGTATATATAGGACAGTATAGTATAGTACAGTACAACATAGTATATATAGGACAGTATAGTATAGTACAGTACAACATAGTATATATAGGACAGTATAGTATAGTACAGTACAACATAGTATATATAGGACAGTATAGTATAGTACAGTACAACATAGTATATATAGGACAGTATAGTATAGTACAGTACAACATAGTATATATAGGACAGTATAGTATAGTACAGTACAACATAGTATATATAGGACAGTATAGTATAGTACAGTACAACATATTATATATAGGACAGTATAGTATAGTACAGTACAACATAGTATATATAGGACAGTATAGTATAGTACAGTACAACATAGTATATATAGGACAGTATAGTATAGTACAGTACAACATATTATATATAGGACAGTATAGTATAGTACAGTACAACATAGTATATATAGGACAGTATAGTATAGTACAGTATAGTACAGTACAACATAGTATATATAGGACAGTATAGTATAGTACAGTACAACATAGTATATATAGGACAGTATAGTATAGTACAGTACAGAACAGTATATTATAGTTAGGGTTGCAAAGCTACTGATAATTTACCAGTCATGGAATCTTCTATAATTTTGGTCATCTATGTTAATTTACACTTGAATAACTTTAAAACATGTATTCATATATAGTATACATGTTTTATATATGTGAGTTTCTAGTGGATCGACCATATGGTTCAAGAGAAAATATCCTAACGAATGAAAAAGCATCTAATCAACAATGACATCACTCTTCCAACGATTTACTTTTTTCACAACTGCCACCAATTTGGGGCCAAAACATTTACAACTAAAAAATATTGACAACGTAAAATAAATCATGCTGAAACCCTCATATTAAAACACCAATGGTATTCACTAAGTTTATGGTATATATTTAACGTTTTAAAGCTTTGTCATTCTACTGTATATTTTAAAATCACCTCATTATATATTTGACATTTGATAAGGCCACACAGGGGGCCAGAGATCATTACAGACAGACGCCTGGGATAATCTGAAGAACCCAAAAGGGCCACTAGATGTGTTGATGAAATACATCAAATCCTTGAAAGTTACAACTATTCTGCTAGTTTACTGGTAAACTTTGAAAGTTTCCAGTAACACAACCTCCCTTTGCAAACCTAAGTACAGAACACTATAGTATAGTACAATAAAAGCAAAATGTTACCTCAAATTCAAACTTGGAGCTGCCGAAGTTGGTGCGTTGTTTCTGCCAGAAGTTGTCTGGTTTGATGATGAGCGCTATGTGTATACAGCAGGGGAACGACTCCTGGAGGATCTTCAGTAGAGATTTGATACTGTCCCATTTACTGCCTCGCATGTCTACTATGACTGTGAAGCCATGCTGGATCACCTCCTCACTGGACCGAGGGGGGGGAGGAGGAGGAGGAGGAGGAGGGAGAAGCAAGGTGGTAGCGAAGGAGTGAGAGTGGATGGTATGGCAAGATAAGGAGGAGTGAGGAGAGCGTGGGAGGGAGAGAGAAGGTAGGAGGGGGAGAGGTGGTAGCGAAAGAGTGAGAGGGTGAGAAAGGGGAGGGGGTAGAGAAAGAGGGAGGATGGTGAGTGGGAGGTAGAGAAAGCGGGAAGGGAGGAGGGAGAGAGAGAATCAAAACAAACCATGAGATGGTGATGACGCATTTTCTGTACTGTGAGAAGCACAGAGTACGCACTACGAATTCACACACACACACACACCCACCCACCCAAACCCACATACAGAATGATAAATCACAAAAACCTACAGTGATTTCCATCCAGATTGGAAGAAAAATCAATAATGACCAAAAGGAAGCAAAAAAATAGACTCAATCCATCATCAGCATCAAGACTGTAGTTCAACTAAGATTCTCCCCACAGCATCACACATCTCCTGCATGGCTAGTAATAAACACTGCATCTAGTTATCTCTCTCTCTCTCTCTCTATTCCCTCTGTCTCTATTCCCCCTCTTTCTCTTCTCTCGTTCTCTATTCCCTCTCTCTCTCTCTATTCCCTCTGTCTCTATTCCCCTTCTTTCTCTTCTCTCGTTCTCTATTCCCTCGCTCTCTCTCTCTATTCCCCCTATTTCTCTTCTCTCGTTCTCTATTCCCTCTCTCTCTCTATTCCCTCTCTCTCTCTATTCCCTCTCTCTCACTCTATTCCTCCTCTCCCTCCCTCACGGCTGACCTCAACACTCAGACCCAGAGAGTTTCATATCTCAAGAGAATACACACAATTCCTCTCTACTTCACTCACTCTCTTTCTAGAGCCATCCTTTATCTCCCTTAATCCATTATTCCTCTCTCAATTCCATATTCCCTCCTAACACAAGCTTTCTGGATTCCTTCCCTTTCTATCCAGCCTTCCCTCCTTTCTTTCTAATGCCTGTCTGTCAGCAACTCTGACTCCCACTACACTGAGCAGAGTGAGAGAGGAGAGGAGAGAGGAGAGAGGAGAGGAGAGGAGAGATGAGAGAGGAGAGAGGAAAGAGGGGAGAGGAGAGGAGAAGAGAGAGCAGAGAGGAAAGGAGAGGAGAGAGGATCGAGGAGAGAAGAGAGGATCGAGGAGAGGAGAGAGGAGAGGAGAGAGAGGGGAAAGAGGAGTGAGAAGAGGAGAAGAGAGAGCAGAGAGGAGAGGAGAGGAGAGAGGAGAGGAGAGAGGAGAGAGGAGAGAGGAGAGAGGAGAGGAGAGGAGAGAGGAAAGAGGAGAGAAAAGAGAAGAGAGAGCAGAGAGGAGAGGAGAGGAGAGAGGATCGAGGAGAGGAGAGAGGAGAGGAGAGAGAGGGGAATCACAAATAAGGTAACAGAGACAAAGTGGGGAGCGAGAGATCTAGATTTTATCTACATAAGAGAGGGAGAGAGTAGAAGAAGCGTTAAAATAGTTTTTGTAAAGAGAGACGTACCTAGGAGAGAGCAGCAGCGTACAGACCTAATCATCCACAGCTATCATCACAACTACTGAGCTGATCGAGCAACCTCTGCGAGGCCTCTGCGACACTCTGTTGTATTCAAACACACACACACACTCCTCCCTCTGTGTTTTAATCCCTTGCTCTCTCCCACTCCATGTTCCACTCACTCTCGGCCCTCCCTCACTCCCTCCTTTTCCTTTGGACCCTCCCTCACGCCAACTCTCCATCCCGCTCACCAGCCTCCCTCACTCCGACTCTCCATCTCTCCAACCATTGATCTCTCCATCTATTAATTTCTCTTTCTCTCTAGCCATTGGTCACTCGCCATCCAATGGTCTCTCTCTCCATCCATTGGTCACTCAATTCATTTCTCTCTCGCTCTACCCATGGGTATCTCTCCATCCAATGGTCTCTCTCTCCATCCATTTGCATCTCTATCTATTCATTTCTCTCTCTCCATCCATTTGTCTCTCTCTCTATTCATATCTCTCTCCATCCATTTGTCTCTCTCTCTATTCATGTCTCTCTCCATCCATTTGTCTCTCTCTATCCATTTGTCTCTCTCATCTATTAATTTGTCTCTCTCCATCCATTTGTCTCTCTCTATTAATTTGTCTCTCTCCATCCATTTGTCTCTCTCATCTATTAATTTGTCTCTCTCCATCCATTTGTCTCTCTCTATTAATTTGTCTCTCCATCCATTTGTCTCTCTCTATTCATATCTCTCTCCATCCATTTGTCTCTCTCATCTATTAATTTGTCTCTCTCCATCCATTTGTCTCTCTCTATTAATTTGTCTCTCCATCCATTTGTCTCTCTCTATTCATATCTCTCTCCATCCATTTGTCTCTCTTTCCATCCATTTGTCTCTCTCTCTATTAATTTGTCTCTCTCTTTTCGTGTCTCTCTCTCCATCCTTGTGTCTCTCTCCATCCATTGGTCTCTCTCTCCATCCATTTGTCTCTCTCTCCATCCATTTGTCTCTCTCTCTATTAATTTGCCTCTCTCTCCATCCATTTGTCTCTCTCTCTATTAATTTGTCTCTCTCTCCATCCATCTGTCTCTCTCCATCCATGTGTCTCTCTCTCCATCCATTTATCTCTCTCTCAAACCATGTGTCTATCTCTCCATCCATTTGTCTCTCTCTCTATTAATTTGTCTCTCTCTCCATCCATTTCTCTCTCTCTCTGTTAATTTGTCTCTCTCTCCATCCATCTGTCTCTCTCCATCCATTTGTCTCTCTCTTTTCATGTCTCTCTCTCCATCCATGTGTTTCTCTCTCCATCCATTTGTCTCTCTCTCTATTAATTTGTCTCTCTCTCCATCCATCTGTCTCTCTCCATCCATTTGTCTCTCTCTCCATCCATCTGTCTCTCTCTTTTCATGTCTCTCTCTCCATCCATTTGTCTCTCTTTATCCATTTGTCTCTCTCTATTCATTTGGCTCTCTGTCTACTTATTTGTCTCTCTCTCTCTCTATTCATTTGTCTCTCTCTTTATCCATTTGTCTCTCTCTATTCATTTGTCTCTCTCTCTATTCATTTGTCTCTCTCTCTATTCATTTGTCTCTCTCTCTACTTATTTGTCTCTCTCTCTCTCTCTCCATCCATGTGTCTCTCTCTATTCATTTGTATCTCTCTCTCTACTTGTCTCTCTCTCCATCCATTTGTATCTCTATTCATTTGTCTCTCCCTCTCTCTACTTATTTGTCTCTCTCTCCATCCATTTGTCTCTCTCTATTCGTGTCTCTCTATTTATTTGTCTCTCTCTCTCTATTTATTTGTCTCTCTCTCTCTCTCTCTATTTATTTGTCTCTCTCTCTATTTATTTGTCTCTCTCCATCCATTTGTCTCTCTCTCTATTCATATCTCTCTCCATCCATTTGTCTCTCTCTCTATTCATGTCTCTCTCCATCCATTTGTCTCTCTCTATCCATTTGTCTCTCTCATCTATTAATTTGTCTCTCTCCATCCATTTGTCTCTCTCTATTAATTTGTCTCTCTCCATCCATTTGTCTCTCTCATCTATTAATTTGTCTCTCTCCATCCATTTGTCTCTCTCTATTAATTTGTCTCTCCATCCATTTGTCTCTCTCTATTCATATCTCTCTCCATCCATTTGTCTCTCTCATCTATTAATTTGTCTCTCTCCATCCATTTGTCTCTCTCTATTAATTTGTCTCTCCATCCATTTGTCTCTCTCTATTCATATCTCTCTCCATCCATTTGTCTCTCTTTCCATCCATTTGTCTCTCTCTCTATTAATTTGTCTCTCTCTTTTCGTGTCTCTCTCTCCATCCTTGTGTCTCTCTCCATCCATTGGTCTCTCTCTCCATCCATTTGTCTCTCTCTCCATCCATTTGTCTCTCTCTCTATTAATTTGCCTCTCTCTCCATCCATTTGTCTCTCTCTCTATTAATTTGTCTCTCTCTCCATCCATCTGTCTCTCTCCATCCATGTGTCTCTCTCTCCATCCATTTATCTCTCTCTCAAACCATGTGTCTATCTCTCCATCCATTTGTCTCTCTCTCTATTAATTTGTCTCTCTCTCCATCCATTTCTCTCTCTCTCTGTTAATTTGTCTCTCTCTCCATCCATCTGTCTCTCTCCATCCATTTGTCTCTCTCTTTTCATGTCTCTCTCTCCATCCATGTGTTTCTCTCTCCATCCATTTGTCTCTCTCTCTATTAATTTGTCTCTCTCTCCATCCATCTGTCTCTCTCCATCCATTTGTCTCTCTCTCCATCCATCTGTCTCTCTCTTTTCATGTCTCTCTCTCCATCCATTTGTCTCTCTTTATCCATTTGTCTCTCTCTATTCATTTGGCTCTCTGTCTACTTATTTGTCTCTCTCTCTCTCTATTCATTTGTCTCTCTCTTTATCCATTTGTCTCTCTCTATTCATTTGTCTCTCTCTCTATTCATTTGTCTCTCTCTCTATTCATTTGTCTCTCTCTCTACTTATTTGTCTCTCTCTCTCTCTCTCCATCCATGTGTCTCTCTCTATTCATTTGTATCTCTCTCTCTACTTGTCTCTCTCTCCATCCATTTGTATCTCTATTCATTTGTCTCTCCCTCTCTCTACTTATTTGTCTCTCTCTCCATCCATTTGTCTCTCTCTATTCGTGTCTCTCTATTTATTTGTCTCTCTCTCTCTATTTATTTGTCTCTCTCTCTCTCTCTCTATTTATTTGTCTCTCTCTCTATTTATTTGTCTCTCTCTATCCATTTGTCTCTCTCTCTCTCCATTTATTTCTCTCGCTCTCTCAATTTATTTTCCTCTCTCTCTCTATTCATTTGTCTCTCTCTTTATCCATCGGTCTCTCTCCATCCATTTGTCTCTCTCTATTCATTTGTCTCTCTCTCCATCCATTTGTCTCTCTCTCTCTCCATTTATTTATCTCGCTCTCTCAATTTATTTTCCTCTCTCTCTCTATTCATTTGTCTCTCTCTTTATCCATCTGTCTCTCTCCATCCATTTGTCTCTCTCTATTCATTTGTCTCTCTCTCCATCCATTTGTCTCTCTCTCCATTCATTTGTCTCTCTCTCCATCCATTTGTCTCTCTCTCCATTCATTTGTCTCTCTCTCTATTCATTTGTCTCTCTCTCCATCCATTTGTCTCTCTCTCTCTATTTATTTGTCTCTCTCTCTCTATTTATTTGTCTCTCTCTCTCCATTTGTCTCTCTCTATCCATTTGTCTCTCACTCTCTCCATTTATTTATCTCGCTCTCTCAATTTATTTTCCTCTCTCTCTCTATTCATGTGTCTCTCTCTCCATCCATTTGTCTCTCTCTCCATCCATTTGTCTCTCTCCATCCATGTGTCTCTCTCTCCATTCATGTGTCTCTCTCTCCATCCATGTGTCTCTCTCTCCATCCATGTGTCTCTCTCTCCATCCATTTGTTTCTCTCTCCATCCATTTGTCTCTCTCTATTAATTTGTCTCTCTCTCCATCCATCTGTCTCTCTCCATCCATTTGTCTCTCTCTCCATCCGTTTGTCTCTCTCTCTATTCATTTGTCTCTCTCTCTATTAATTTGTCTCTCCATCCATCCATTTGTCTCTCTCTATTAATGTGTCTCTCCATCCATCCATTTGTCTCTCTCTCCATCCATCTGTCTCTCTCCATCCATTTGTCTCTCTCTCTATTAATTTGTCTCTCTCTCCATCCATTTGTCTCTCTCTATTAATGTGTCTCTCCATCCATCCATTTGTCTCTCTCTCCATCCATCTGTCTCTCTCCATCCATTTGTCTCTCCATCCATCCATTTGCCTCTCTCTCTATTCATTTGTCTCTCTCTCCATCCATCTGTCTCTCTCCATCCATTTGTCTCTCTCCATCCATTTGTCTCTCTCTCCATCCATCTGTCTCTCTCCATCCATTTGTCTCTCTCTCTATTAATTTGTCTCTCCATCCATCCATTTGTCTCTCTCTCCATCCATTTGTCTCACTCCATCCATTCATGTCTCTCCTCTCTATTAATTTGTCATCCATTTGTCTCTCTCTCTGTCTCTCTCCATCCATTTGTCTCACTCCATCCATTTGTCTCTTTCTTTTCATGTCTCTCTCTCCATCCATTTGTCTCTCTTTATCCATTTGTCTCGCTCTATTCATTTGTCTCTATTTATTTGTCTCTCTCTTTATCCATTTGTCTCTCTCTATTCATTTGTCTCTCTCTCCATTCATTTGTCTCTCTCTCTATTCATTTGTCTCTCTCTCTATTCATTTGTCTCTCTCTCTACTTATTTGTCTCTCTCTCTCTCCATTCATTTGTCTCTCTATTCATTTGTCTCTCTCTCTCTCTACTTATTTGTCTCTCTCTCCATCCATTTGTCTCTCTCTATTCGTGTCTCTCTCTCCATCCATTTGTCTCTGTCACTTATTTGTCTCGCTCTCTCTCTCTCTTTTCATTTGTCTCTCTCTCTCTCTACTTATTTGTCTCTCTCACTTATTTGTCTCTCTCTCTACTTATTTGTCTCTCTCTCTCTCTCTCTCTCCATCCATGTGTCTCTCTCTATTCATTTGTCTCTCTCTCCATCCATTTGTCTCTCTACTTATTTGTCTCTTTCTCCATCCATTTGTCTCTCTCTCTATCCATTTGTCTCTCTCTCCATCCATTGGTCTCTTTCTCCATCCATTTGTCTCTCTCTCCATCCATTTGTCTCTCTCCATCTATTTGTCTCTCTCTCCATCCATTTGTCTCTCTCTCCATCCATTTGTCTCTCTCTCCATCCATTTGTCTCTCTCTCCATCCAGTTGTCTCTCTCTCCATCCATGTGTCTCTTTCTCCATCCATTTGTCTCTCTCTCCATCCAGTTGTCTCTCTCTCCATCCATGTGTCTCTTTCTCCATCCATTTGTCTCTCTCTCCATCCATTTGTCTCGCTCTATTTATTTGTCTCTCTCTCTCTCTATTTATTTGTCTCTCTCTCTCTCTCTCTCTCCATTTGTCTCTCTCTATCCATTTGTCTCTCTCTCTCCATTCATTTCCCTCGCTCTCTCAATTTATTTTCCTCTCTCTCTCCATTCATTTGTCTTTCTCTATCCATTTGTCTCACTCTCCATTCATTTGTCTCTCTCTATATATTTGTCTCTCTCTCCATTCATTTGTCTCTCTCTCCATTCATTTGTCTCTCTCTATATATTTGTCTCTCTCTCCATTCATTTGTCTCTCTCTCTATATTTGTCTCTCTCTCCATTCATTTGTCTCTCTCTATATATTTGTCTCTTTCTCCATTCATTTGTGTGTCTCTCTCTCTATCCATGTGTGTCTCTCTCTCTATTTATTTGTCTCTCTCTCCATCCATTTGTCTCTCTCTCCATCCATTTGTCTCTCTCTCCATCCATGTGTCTCTCTCTCCATCCATGTGTCTCTCTCTCCATCCATTTGTCTCTCTCTCTATTAATTTGTCTCTCTCCATTCATTTGTCTCTCTTTCTCCATTAATTTGTGTGTCTCTCTCTCCATCCATGTGTCTCTCTCTCCATCCATTTGTCTCTCTCTCTATCCATTTGTCTCTCTCTCTCTCCATTGGTCTCTTTCTCCATCCATGTGTCTCTCTCTCCATCCATTTGTCTCTCTCTCTATCCATTTGTCTCTCTCTCTATCCATTTGTCTCTCTCTCCATCCATTTGTCTCTCTCTCTATCCATGTGTCTCTCTCTCCATCCATGTGTCTCTCTCTCCATCCATTTGTCTCTCTCTCTATCCATTTGTCTCTCTCTCCATCCATTTGTCTCTCTCTCTATCCATGTGTCTCTCTCTCCATCCATTTGTCTCTCTCTCCATCCATTTGTCTCTCTCTCTATTCATTTGTCTCTCTCTATCCATTTGTCTCCCTCTCTAACCATTGGTCTCTCTCCATCCATTTCTCTCTCTCCATCCATTTGTCTCTCTCTCCATCCATTTTTCTCTCTCTCTCTCTCTCTCTCTATGAATTTGTGTGTCTCACTCTATCCATTTGTCTCTCAATTAATTTGTCTCTCTCTCGCTCTCTTCAGTTCTCTCTCTCGCTCTCTTCAGTTCTCTCTCTCAATTCATTTGCCTCTCTCTCTCGCAATTCATTTGCCTCTCTCTCTCGCAATTCGTTTGCCTCTCTCTCTCGCAATTCGTTTGCCTCTCTCTCTCGCAATTCATTTGCCTCTCTCTCTCTCAATTCATTTGCCTCTCTCTCTCGCAATTCATTTGCCTCTCTCTCTCGCAATTCATTTGCCTCTCTCTCTCTCAATTCATGTGCCTCTCTCTCTCGCAATTAATTTGCCTCTCTCTCTCTCAATTCATTTGCCGCTCTCTCTCTCAATTCATTTGCCTCTCTCTCTCCATTCATTTGCCTCTCTCTCTCTCAATTCATTTCCTCTCTCTCAATTCATTTACCTCTCTCTCTCAATTCATTTTCCTCTCTTTCCATTGATTTGCCTCACTCTCTCAATTCATTTTCATCTCTCTATCCATTTGTCTCCATCTCTCCATCCATTTGTCTCTCGCACTCAAATAATTTGCCTCTCCCTCTCAATTCATTTGCCTCTCTCTCGCTCAATTCATTTGCATCCCTCTCTCGCTCAATTCATTTGCATCTCTCTCTCAATTCATTTGCCTCTCTCTCTCAATTAACTTTACTCTCCCTCTATTCATTTTACTCTCCCTCTATTCATGTCTCTCTCTCTCTATCCATGTGTCTCTCTATTTATCCATTTGTCGCTCTCTTTATCCATTGGTCTCTCTCTATTCATTTTACACTCCCTCTATTCATGTCTCTATCCATTGTCTCTCTCTCTATTCATTTTACTCTCCATCTATTCATTTTACTCTCCCTCTATTCATGTCTCTCTCTCTCTATTAATTTTACTCTCCATCTATTCATTTTACTCTCCCTCTATTCATGTCTCTCTCCATCAATTCATTTTACTCTCCCTCTATTCATGTCTCTCTCCATCTATTCATTTTACTCTCCATCTATTCATTTTACTCTCCCTCTATTCATGTCTCTCTCCCTCTATTCATTTGGCTCTCTCTCTATCCATGTGTCTCTCTCTCTATCCATGTGTCTCTCTCTTTATCCATTTGTCACTCTCTTTATCCATTGGTCTCTCTCTCCATCGATCTCTCTCCATCCATTGGTCTCTCTCCATCCATTGGTCTCTCTCTCTATCCATTTGTCTCTCTCTCCATCGATCTCTCTCCATCCATTTGTCTCTCTCTCTATCCATTGGTCTCTCTCTATTCATTTTACTCTCCCTCTATTCATGTCTCTATCCATTTGTCACTCTCTCTATTCATTTGTCTCTCTCTCCATCCATTTCTCTCCCTCTATTAATTTGTCTCTCTCTCTATTCATTTTACTCTCCCTCTATTAATTTGTCTCTCTCGCCCTCTATTCTTTTGTTTCTCCATCGATCTCTCTCCATCCATTTGTCTCTCTCTCCATCCATTTCTCTCTCCATCCATTGGTCTCGCTCTCCATCCATTTTACTCTCCCTCTATTAATTTGTCTCTCTCTCTATTCATTTTACTCTCCCTCTATTAATTTGTCTCTCTCGCCCTCTATTCTTTTGTCTCTCCATCGATCTCTCTCTCCATCCATTTATCTCACTCTCTTCATCCACTTGTCTCTCTCGCTCTCTATCCATTTGTCTCTCGCTCTCTTCATCCACTTGTCTCGCTCTCTCTCTTCATCCATTTGTCTCTCGCTCCCTCTATCCATTTGTCTCTCGCTGCCTCTATCCATTTGTCTCTCGCTGCCTCTATCCATTTGTCTCTCGCTGCCTCTATCCATTTGTCTCTCGCTGCCTCTATCCATTTGTCTCTCGCTGCCTCTATCCATTTGTCTCTCGCTCCCTCTATCCATTTGTCTCCTGCTGCCTCTATCCATTTGTCTCTCGCTCCCTCTATCCATTTGTCTCTCGCTGCCTCTATCCATTTGTCTCTCGCTGCCTCTATCCATTTGTCTCTCGCTGCCTCTATCCATTTGTCTCTCGCTCCCTCTATCCATTTGTCTCTCGCTGCCTCTATCCATTTGTCTCTCGCTGCCTCTATCCATTTGTCTCTCGCTGCCTCTATCCATTTGTCTCTCGCTGCCTCTATCCATTTGTCTCTCGCTGCCTCTATCCATTTGTCTCTCGCTCCCTCCATCCATTTGTCTCTCGCTGCCTCTATCCATTTGTCTCTCGCTGCCTCTATCCATTTGTCTCTCGCTGCCTCTATCCATTTGTCTCTCGCTGCCTCTATCCATTTGTCTCTCGCTGCCTCCATCCATTTGTCTCTCGCTGCCTCTATCCATTTGTCTCTCGCTCCCTCCATCCATTTGTCTCTCGCTGCCTCCATCCATTTGTCTCTCGCTGCCTCCATCCATTTGTCTCTCGCTGCCTCTATCCATTTGTCTCTCGCTGCCTCTATCCATTTGTCTCTCGCTGCCTCTATCCATTTGTCTCTCGCTGCCTCTATCCATTTGTCTCTCGCTCCCTCCATCCATTTGTCTCTCGCTGCCTCTATCCATTTGTCTCTCGCTGCCTCTATCCATTTGTCTCTCGCTGCCTCTATCCATTTGTCTCTCGCTCCCTCCATCCATTTGTCTCTCGCTGCCTCCATCCATTTGTCTCTCGCTGCCTCCATCCATTTGTCTCTCGCTGCCTCCATCCATTTGTCTCTCGCTGCCTCCATCCATTTGTCTCTCGCTGCCTCTATCCACTTGTCTCTCGCTGCCTCCATCCATGTGTCTCTCGCTGCCTCCATCCATGTGTCTCTCGCTGCCTCCATCCATGTGTCTCTCGCTGCCTCTATCCATTTGTCTCTCGCTGCCTCTATCCATTTGTCTCTCGCTGCCTCTATCCATTTGTCTCTTGCTCCCTCTATCCATTTGTCTCTCGCTGCCTCTATCCATTTGTCTCTTGATCCCTCTATCCATTTGTCTCTCGCTGCCTCCATCCATTTGTCTCTCGCTGACTCTATCCATTTGTCTCTCGCTGCCTCTAACCATTTGTCTCTCGCTCCCTCTATCCATTTGTCTCTCGCTGCCTCTATCCATTTGTCTCTCGCTGCCTCTATCCATTTGTCTCTCGCTGCCTCTATCCATTTGTCTCTCGCTGCCTCTATCCATTTGTCTCTCGCTGCCTCTATCCATTTGTCTCTCGCTGCCTCTATCCATTTGTCTCTCGCTGCCTCTATCCATTTGTCTCTCGCTCCCTCTATCCATTTGTCTCTCGCTCCCTCTATCCATTTGTCTCTCGCTCCCTCTATCCATTTGTCTCTCGCTGCCTCTATCCATTTGTCTCTCGCTGCCTCCATCCATTTGTCTCTCGCTGCCTCCATCCATTTGTCTCTCGCTGCCTCTATCCATTTGTCTCTCGCTGCCTCTATCCATTTGTCTCTCGCTGCCTCTATCCATTTGTCTCTCGCTCCCTCTATCCATTTGTCTCTCGCTGCCTCTATCCATTTGTCTCTCGCTGCCTCCATCCATTTGTCTCTCGCTGCCTCTATCCATTTGTCTCTCGCTCCCTCCATCCATTTGTCTCTCGCTGCCTCTATCCATTTGTCTCTCGCGCCCTCCATCCATTTGTCTCTCGCTGCCTCCATCCATTTGTCTCTCGCTCCCTCCATCCATTTGTCTCTCGCTGCCTCTATCCATTTGTCTCTCGCTGCCTCTATCCATTTGTCTCTTACTGCCTCTATCCATTTGTCTCTCGCTCCCTCCATCCATTTGTCTCTCGCTGCCTCTATCCATTTGTCTCTCCCTGCCTCTATCCATTTGTCTCTCGCTCCCTCTATCCATTTGTCTCTCGCTGCCTCTATCCATTTGTCTCTCGCTGCCTCTATCCATTTGTCTCTCGCTGCCTCTATCCATTTGTCTCTCGCTGCCTCTATCCATTTGTCTCTATCCATTTGCCTCTCGCTGCCTCTATCCATTTGTCTCTCGCTGCCTCTATCCATTTGTCTCTCGCTGCCTCTATCCATGTGTCAGTGCCTCCATCCATTTGTCTCTCGCTGCCTCCATCCATTTGTCTCTCGCTGCCTCTATCCATTTGTCTCGCTGCATCTATCCATTTGTCTCTCGCTGCCTCTATCCATGTGTCAGTGCCTCCATCCATTTGTCTCTCGCTCCCTCTATCCATTTGTCTCTCGCTGCCTCTATCCATTTGTCTCTCGCTGCCTCTATCCATTTGTCTCTCGCTGCCTCTATCCATTTGTCTCTCGCTGCCTCTATCCATTTGTCTCTCGCTGCCTCTATCCATTTGTCTCTCGCTCCCTCTATCCATTTGTCTCTCGCTCCCTCTATCCATTTGTCTCTCGCTGCCTCTATCCATTTGTCTCTCGCTCCCTCTATCCATTTGTCTCTCGCTGCCTCTATCCATTTGTCTCTCGCTGCCCCTATCCATTTGTCTCTCGCTGCCCCTATCCATTTGTCTCTCGCTGCCTCTATCCATTTGACTCTCGCTGCCTCTATCCATTTGTCTCTCGCTGCCTCTATCCATTTGTCTCTCGCTGCCTCTATCCATTTGTCTCTCGCTGCCTCTATCCATTTGTCTCTCGCTGCCTCTATCCATTTGTCTCTCGCTCCCTCTATCCATTTGTCTCTCGCAGCCTCTATCCATTTGTCTCTCGCTGCCTCTATCCATTTGTCTCTCGCTGCCTCCATCCATTTGTCTCTCGCTGCCTCCATCCATTTGTCTCTCGCTGCCTCCATCCATTTGTCTCTCGCTGCCTCCATCCATTTGTCTCTCGCTGCCTCTATCCATTTGTCTCTCGCTCCCTCTATCCATTTGTCTCTCGCTGCCTCTATCCATTTGTCTCTCGCTGCCTCTATCCATTTGTCTCTCGCTGCCTCTATCCATTTGTCTCTCGCTGCCTCTATCCATTTGTCTCTCGCTGCCTCTATCCATTTGTCTCTCGCTGCCTCTATCCATTTGTCTCTCGCTGCCTCTATCCATTTGTCTCTCGCTGCCTCCATCCATTTGTCTCTCGCTGCCTCCATCCATTTGTCTCTCGCTGCCTCCATCCATTTGTCTCTCGCTGCCTCCATCCATTTGTCTCTCGCTGCCTCTATTCATTTGTCTCTCGCTGCCTCTATCCATGTGTCAGTGCCTCCATCCATGTGTCTGTCTCCAGTGACAGTGTGGAGGAAGGGTTCTTGGCAACACAGGAGCTGCGGCAGGTATTCTGGCCCACAATATATCTCTCTCCATTTTCATCCCCCCTCCCACTCTCTGATCTGAATCCAAGAGACTAAAACAACCATAGAAATACACACACAATACGTATGCATGCAGATACTGTACACTCAAACACGTACTTGGGGATGCCAGCAAGGTATGCTATGAGAGTTCGGAGGTCGTCAGCTCGTATTCTGTCGTGATTACTGCGTGATGGAAACGTTAATACTGGACCACCGCGTCTGTCTCTGCCCCCTGGAACACACCGGATAAAACAGTCAGCTTAGAGACTGAACACACACACGAAGAAACACAGGATGAAACAGTCAGCTTAGAGACTGAACACACCGGATAAAACAGTCAGCTTAGAGACTGAACACACACACACACAAAGAGACACAGGATAAAACAGTCAGCTTAGAGACTGAACACACCGGATAAAACAGTCAGCTTAGAGACTGAACACACCGGATACAACAGTCAGCTTAGAGACTGAACACACAGGATAAAACACTCAGTTTAGAGACTGAACACATGATAAAACAGTCAGCTTCGAGACTGAACACACAGAATAAAACAGTCAGCTTAGAGAGTGAACACACACGAAGAGACACAGGATAAAACAGTCAGCTTAGAGAGTGAACACACACACACACACACACACACACACACACACACACACAAAGAGACACAGCATAAAACAGTCAGCTTAGAGAGTGAACACACACACACGATAAAACATTCAGCTTAGAGCACAGTCCAGTGTATACGCACACGCACACACACACACACAAACCTCTGCCTCCTGGTGGAAATAGAGAGAAACACATGAGAGTTCATATATTCCCATGAGTATGATCGTAGCCATATGATAGCATTATCTCACTAACAGGTACTCAGAATGGCAGGGAAAACATCATTGTATAAGGAAGACTATGTAAAAAGCAATAGGCCTATACAGAAATATCAGTATTTCTATAGAAATCCAACAGTAATTTATTTGACTATGTTAATGTGTGTTAGGTTGACCTAGCAGTAGCTGGATAAACGAATCTATACATTCCTCAACATTTCTTCAAAATTCAATAGATTCCTCTTTCCTTCCTACACCACCCTCTTCCTTTTTTCCCCTCCCTCCTTTCAAAATAAATGACCTTATCAAAATGCATTATGGGAAATGGTTAAGACAGACAGTAACTCATCGCTATAGTAACCACTCTCTTCCTCTCTCTATTTCTCTCTTCTGTTCATTATGGTCCGTCTGTCAGTGACCTTGGCTACACACAGGGGGAGAATGGAGTCAGACAAAAGAGGAATGACACACACACACACACACACACACAAAATCAAAAACACACAAAGACATTTTCAACACTAAAATAGTTTAGAACTTGCAGATGAGGGGTCAAAGGTCAAGCGTATGGGGTCTGACCTCTCAGTAGCCACGGGTCACAGCTATAAACTCTCACAATCAGAGTGCATGTGTGTGTAGCTCCATGCCTGGTAGAGGTCAGTATGTGTAGCTCCATGCCTGGTAGAGGTCAGTGTGTGTAGCTCCATGCCTGGTAGAGTTCAGTGTGTGTAGCTCCATGCCTGGTAGAGTTCAGTGTGTGTAGCTCCATGCCTGGTAGAGGTCAGTGTGTGTAGCTCCATGCCTGGTAGAGGTCAGTGTGTGTAGCTCTATGCCTGGTAGAGGTCAGTGTGTGTAGCTGCATGCCTGGTAGAGGTCAGTGTGTGTAGCTCCATGCCTGGTAGAGGTCAGTGTGTGTAGCTGCATGCCTGGTAGAGGTCAGTGTGTGTAGCTCCATGCCTGGTAGAGGTCAGTGTGTGTAGCTGCATGCCTGGTAGAGGTCAGTGTGTGTAGCTGCATGCCTGGTAGAGGTCAGTGTGTGTAGCTGCATGCCTGGTAGAGGTCAGTGTGTGTAGCTGCATGCCTGGTAGAGGTCAGTGTGTGTAGCTGCATGCCTGGTAGAGGTCAGTGTGTGTAGTTGCATGCCTGGTAGAGGTCAGTGTGTGTAGCTGCATGCCTGGTAGAGGTCAGTGTGTGTAGCTCCATGCCTGGTAGAGGTCAGTGTGAGTAGCTCCATGCCTGGTAGAGGTCAGTGTGTGTAGCTGCATGCCTGGTAGAGGTCAGTGTGTGTAGCTGCATGCCTGGTAGAGGTCAGTGTGTGTAGCTGCATGCCTGGTAGAGGTCAGTGTGTGTAGCTCTATGCCTGGTAGAGGTCAGTGTGTGTAGCTGCATGCCTGGTAGAGGTCAGTGTGTGTAGCTCCATGCCTGGTAGAGGTCAGTGTGTGTAGCTGCATGCCTGGTAGAGGTCAGTGTGTGTAGCTCCATGCCTGGTAGAGGTCAGTGTGAGTAGCTCCATGCCTGGTAGAGGTCAGTGTGTGTAGCTGCATGCCTGGTAGAGGTCAGTGTGTGTAGCTCTATGCCTGGTAGAGGTCAGTGTGTGTAGCTGCATGCCTGGTAGAGGTCAGTGTGTGTAGCTCCATGCCTGGTAGAGGTCAGTGTGTGTAGCTGCATGCCTGGTAGAGGTCAGTGTGTGTAGCTCCATGCCTGGTAGAGGTCAGTGTGTGTAGCTGCATGCCTGGTAGAGGTCAGTGTGTGTAGCTGCATGCCTGGTAGAGGTCAGTGTGTGTAGCTGCATGCCTGGTAGAGGTCAGTGTGTGTAGCTGCATGCCTGGTAGAGGTCAGTGTGTGTAGCTCCATGCCTGGTAGAGGTCAGTGTGTGTAGCTGCATGCCTGGTAGAGGTCAGTGAGTGTACCTCCATGCCTGGTAGAGGTCAGTGTGTGTAGCTCCATGCCTGGTAGAGTTCAGTGTGTGTAGCTCCATGCCTGGTAGAGGTCAGTGTGTGTAGCTCCATGCCTGGTAGAGGTCAGTGTGTGTAGCTGCATGCCTGGTAGAGGTCAGTGAGTGTACCTCCATGCCTGGTAGAGGTCAGTGTGTGTAGCTCCATGCCTGGTAGAGTTCAGTGTGTGTAGCTCCATGCCTGGTAGAGGTCAGTGTGTGTAGCTCCATGCCTGGTAGAGGTCAGTGTGTGTAGCTCCATGCCTGGTAGAGGTCAGTGTGTGTAGCTGCATGCCTGGTAGAGGTCAGTGTGTGTAGCTCCATGCCTGGTAGAGGTCAGTGTGTGTAGCTGCATGCCTGGTAGAGGTCAGTGTGTGTAGCTCCATGCCTGGTAGAGGTCAGTGTGTGTAGCTGCATGCCTGGTAGAGGTCAGTGTGTGTAGCTGCATGCCTGGTAGAGGTCAGTGTGTGTAGCTGCATGCCTGGTAGAGGTAAGTGTGTGTAGCTGCATGCCTGGTAGAGGTCAGTGTGTGTAGCTGCATGCCTGGTAGAGGTCAGTGTGTGTAGCTCCATGCCTGGTAGAGGTCAGTGTGTGTAGCTGCATGCCTGGTAGAGGTCAGTGTGTGTAGCTCCATGCCTGGTAGAGGTCAGTGTGTGTAGCTGCATGCCTGGTAGAGGTCAGTGTGTGTAGCTCCATGCCTGGTAGAGGTCAGTGTGTGTAGCTGCATGCCTGGTAGAGGTCAGTGTGTGTAGCTGCATGCCTGGTAGAGGTCAGTGTGTGTAGCTCCATGCCTGGTAGAGGTCAGTGTGTGTAGCTCCATGCCTGGTAGAGGTCAGTGTGTGTAGCTCTATGCCTGGTAGAGGTCAGTGTGTGTAGCATGCCTGGTAGAGGTCAGTGTGTGTAGCTCCATGCCTGGTAGAGGTCAGTGTGTGTAGCTCCATGCCTGGTAGAGGTCAGTGTGTGTAGCTGCATGCCTGGTAGAGGTCAGTGTGTGTAGTATGCCTGGTAGAGGTCAGTGTGTGTAGCCATGCCTGGTAGAGGTCAGTGTGTGTAGCTCTATGCCTGGTAGAGGTCAGTGTGTGTAGCTGCATGCCTGGTAGAGGTCAGTGTGTGTAGCTCCATGCCTGGTAGAGGTCAGTGTGTGGTAGAGGTCTAGCATGCCTGGTAGAGGTCAGTGTGTGTAGCTGCATGCCTGGTAGAGGTCAGTGTGTGTAGCTGCATGCCTGGTAGAGGTCAGTGTGTGTAGCTGCATGCCTGGTAGAGGTCAGTAGTGCCTGGTAGAGGTCAGTGTGTGTAGCTATGCCTGGTAGAGGTCAGTGTGTGTAGCTGCATGCCTGGTAGAGGTCAGTGTGTGTAGCTCCATGCCTGGTAGAGGTCAGTGTGTGTAGCTGCATGCCTGGTAGAGGTCAGTGTGTGTAGCTCCATGCCTGGTAGAGGTCAGTGTGTGAAGCTGCATGCCTGGTAGAGGTCAGTGTGTGTAGCTGCATGCCTGGTAGAGGTCAGTGTGTGTAGCTGCATGCCTGGTAGAGGTCAGTGTGTGTAGCTAGCTATGCCTGGTAGAGGTCAGTGTGTGTAGCTGCATGCCTGGTAGAGGTCAGTGTGTGTAGCTCCATGCCTGGTAGAGGTCAGTGTGTGTAGCTGCATGCCTGGTAGAGGTCAGTGTGTGTAGCTCCATGCCTGGTAGAGGTCAGTGTGTGTAGCTGCATGCCTGGTAGAGGTCAGTGTGTGTAGCTGCATGCCTGGTAGAGGTCAGTGTGTGTAGCTGCATGCCTGGTAGAGGTAAGTGTGTGTAGCTCTATGCCTGGTAGAGGTCAGTGTGTGTAGCTGCATGCCTGGTAGAGGTCAGTGTGTGTAGCTCCATGCCTGGTAGAGGTCAGTGTGTGTAGCTGCATGCCTGGTAGAGGTCAGTGTGTGTAGCTCCATGCCTGGTAGAGGTCAGTGTGTGTAGCTCCATGCCTGGTAGAGGTCAGTGTGTGTAGCTGCATGCCTGGTAGAGGTCAGTGTGTGTTGCTCCATGCCTGGTAGAGGTCAGTGTGTCTAGCTCCATGCCTGGTAGAGGTCAGTGTGTGTAGATGCATGCCTGGTAGAGGTCAGTGTGTGTAGCTCCATGCCTGGTAGAGGTCAGTGTGTGTAGCTCCATGCCTGGTAGAGTTCAGTGTGTGTAGCTCCATGCCTGGTAGAGGTCAGTGTGTGTAGCTCCATGCCTGGTAGAGGTCAGTGTGTGTAGCTCTATGCCTGGTAGAGGTCAGTGTGTGTAGCTGCATGCCTGGTAGAGGTCAGTGTGTGTAGCTCCATGCCTGGTAGAGGTCAGTGTGTGTAGCTGCATGCCTGGTAGAGGTCAGTGTGTGTAGCTCCATGCCTGGTAGAGGTCAGTGTGTGTAGCTGCATGCCTGGTAGAGGTCAGTGTGTGTAGCTGCATGCCTGGTAGAGGTCAGTGTGTGTAGCTGCATGCCTGGTAGAGGTAAGTGTGTGTAGCTGCATGCCTGGTAGAGGTCAGTGTGTGTAGCTGCATGCCTGGTAGAGGTCAGTGTGTGTAGCTGCATGCCTGGTAGAGGTCAGTGTGTGTAGCTCCATGCCTGGTAGAGGTCAGTGTGTGTAGCTGCATGCCTGGTAGAGGTCAGTGTGTGTAGCTCCATGCCTGGTAGAGGTCAGTGTGTGTAGCTCCATGCCTGGTAGAGGTCAGTGTGTGTAGCTGCATGCCTGGTAGAGTTCAGTGTGTGTAGCTCCATGCCTGGTAGAGGTCAGTGTGTGTAGCTCCATGCCTGGTAGAGGTCAGTGTGTGTAGCTCCATGCCTGGTAGAGGTCAGTGTGTGTAGCTCTATGCCTGGTAGAGGTCAGTGTGTGTAGCTGCATGCCTGGTAGAGGTCAGTGTGTGTAGCTCCATGCCTGGTAGAGGTCAGTGTGTGTAGCTCCATGCCTGGTAGAGGTCAGTGTGTGTACCTCCATGCCTGGTAGAGGTCAGTGTGTGTAGCTGCATGCCTGGTAGAGGTCAGTGCCTGGTAGAGGTCAGTGTGTGTAGCTGCATGCCTGGTAGAGGTCAGTGTGTGTACCTCCATGCCTGGTAGAGGTCAGTGTGTGTAGCTGCATGCCTGGTAGAGGTCAGTGTGTGTAGCTCCATGTCTGGTAGAGGTCAGTGTGTGTAGCTCCATGCCTGGTAGAGGTCAGTGTGTGTAGCTGCATGCCTGGTAGAGGTAAGTGTGTGTAGCTGCATGCCTGGTAGAGGTCAGTGTGTGTAGCTGCATGCCTGGTAGAGGTCAGTGTGTGTAGCTGCATGCCTGGTAGAGGTCAGTGTGTGTAGCTCCATGCCTGGTAGAGGTCAGTGTGTGTAGCTGCATGCCTGGTAGAGGTCAGTGTGTGTAGCTCCATGCCTGGTAGAGGTCAGTGTGTGTAGCTCCATGCCTGGTAGAGGTCAGTGTGTGTAGCTGCATGCCTGGTAGAGTTCAGTGTGTGTAGCTCCATGCCTGGTAGAGGTCAGTGTGTGTAGCTCCATGCCTGGTAGAGGTCAGTGTGTGTAGCTCCATGCCTGGTAGAGGTCAGTGTGTGTAGCTCTATGCCTGGTAGAGGTCAGTGTGTGTAGCTGCATGCCTGGTAGAGGTCAGTGTGTGTAGCTCCATGCCTGGTAGAGGTCAGTGTGTGTAGCTCCATGCCTGGTAGAGGTCAGTGTGTGTACCTCCATGCCTGGTAGAGGTCAGTGTGTGTAGCTGCATGCCTGGTAGAGGTCAGTGCCTGGTAGAGGTCAGTGTGTGTAGCTGCATGCCTGGTAGAGGTCAGTGTGTGTACCTCCATGCCTGGTAGAGGTCAGTGTGTGTACCTCCATGCCTGGTAGAGGTCAGTGTGTGTAGCTGCATGCCTGGTAGAGGTCAGTGTGTGTAGCTCCATGTCTGGTAGAGGTCAGTGTGTGTAGCTCCATGCCTGGTAGAGGTCAGTGTGTGTAGCTCCATGCCTGGTAGAGTTCAGTGTGTGTAGCTCCATGCCTGGTAGAGTTCAGTGTGTGTAGCTCCATGCCTGGTAGAGGTCAGTGTGTGTAGCTGCATGCCTGGTAGAGGTCAGTGTGTGTAGCTCCATGCCTGGTAGAGGTCAGTGTGTGTAGCTGCATGCCTGGTAGAGGTCAGTGTGTGTACCTTCATGCCTGGTAGAGGTCAGTGTGTGTAGCTGCATGCCTGGTAGAGGTCAGTGTGTGTACCTCCATGCCTGGTAGAGGTCAGTGTGTGTAGCTGCATGCCTGGTAGAGGTCAGTGTGTGTAGCTCCATGCCTGGTAGAGGTCAGTGTGTGTAGCTCCATGTCTGGTAGAGGTCAGTGTGTGTAGCTCCATGTCTGGTAGAGGTCAGTGTGTGTAGCTCCATGCCTGGTAGAGGTCAGTGTGTGTAGCTGCATGCCTGGTAGAGGTCAGTGTGTGTAGCTGCATGCCTGGTAGAGGTCAGTGTGTGTAGCTCCATGCCTGGTAGAGGTCAGTGTGTGTAGCTGCATGCCTGGTAGAGGTCAGTGTGTGTAGCTCCATGCCTGGTAGAGGTCAGTGTGTGTAGCTCCATGCCTGGTAGAGGTCAGTGTGTGTAGCTGCATGCCTGGTAGAGGTCAGTGTGTGTAGCTGCATGCCTGGTAGAGGTCAGTGTGTGTAGCTCCATGCCTGGTAGAGGTCAGTGTGTGTAGCTGCATGCCTGGTAGAGGTCAGTGTGTGTAGCTCCATGCCTGGTAGAGGTCAGTGTGTGTAGCTCCATGCCTGGTAGAGGTCAGTGTGTGTCGCTGCATGCCTGGTAGAGGTCAGTGTGTGAAGCAATTAGCGAATATGTTATGTTCCATTAGCTTTGTTTATGAAGAAACCATGATTATCTCACACACACACACACCTGATAAGAAGGCAACTTTTTCCTTTAGAATAGGCAACACCTCCATCGCTCTCATGTCTTCATTTTTACGAAAACCTGGAGAGAGAGAAAGACAGAAGTGTTAGGATTTTTTACAGAAACTCCCAATGTTCAAATTTTCACCTCTTCATGGAAAGGTTTCAGGAAAAATAGGCCTAGTTTTATCCAACTTGTTCTACAATTCAAAATGTCTGACTTTGTATTTCTTCCTTGAATATGGGGAATAGGAGGTTGATTTTTTTCAGCATCACAGTCAAAGAAAGAAAGTTTTCAGAATGGGAAACATGATTTTGATTTGGTCTGACTGGAGTAACTGTTGAAGAGTGGTGGAGAGAATAGGTTTATTTTGGGCTCAGTTGATGTGAGGAAAATCCCTGCCACTGAAAAAACCATCTGTTTCCACAGTCCTCGAAACTGGCTATGAACCCTAGTTTAGTGATGCAAGAACGCACACACACAGAGGAATAAGTGAGGCTATAGTTTCAGAAGTAGGAACTTACCTGCTTTAAGAGTTAAAAAGGGAAAGTTGGTCAAACAAAGAGCTGTTGTATTAGTGTCTTACTCAGAGAGAGAGAGGAGGAGAAAAGGGTATAGTTTATTTCCTGGTTATGTGTTGACAAAAATGAGACCACTTCCTGTCCTTCACTAAACAGAGAAAAACCTACCTACCTACACCCCAAAACAGCACAACACCCACACCCAAAAACAGCACAACACCTACACCACAGTAGCAGCGAGACATAAATAGCTCATTATTTCATATTGAGATAAAGAGCCCCTGCTGGCCAATTCATCTCTATCCCTGTGTCTCTACTGTTTTCTCTCTATCCCATGTTTCCCTCTCTTCAATCTCTCCATATCCTGCAGGAGTTGGGCTTGGACTAGATTTTTTTGCCACCACAGCCCCTTCTTCCCTCACACATGTGTGTGCTTAGAGTTATCCAGGACAACACAGCCATTACAGAGAGAGAGATACAACCAGAGGACCTACACCCAGACCACAGACCAAACAAACCCTAGCCACACCCTATATAGGCCCCCCCAGATCAGGCCTATGCCCCTTCTGCCCCCCACCCCTGCACCAAGGACCTCAACATGACAGCCACACATATGCCCAGGCCATGAGCAGAGCAACAGGCCCAACACCCACTACTGCACCCGCCCAAGCCACATCCATCGACCTAAGAGGCATTCACCAGACGCTCAGCATGCACTGCTCACACCTAATAGTCAGAGCCTTTTTATTTTTTCATCTAACCGTTATTTTACCAGGTAAGTTGACTGAGAACCCATTCTCATTTACAGCAACGACCTGGGGAATAGTTACAGGGGAGAGGAGGGGGATGAATGAGCCAATTGTAAGCTGGGGATGATTAGGTGACCATGATGGTATGAAGGACAGCTTGGGAATTTAGCCAGGACACTGGGGTTAACACCCCTACTCTTACGATAAGTGCCATGGGATCTTTAATGACCTCAGAAAGCCAGGACACCCGTTTAACGTCACATCCGAAAGACAGCACCCTACACAGGGCAGTCTCCCCAATCACTGCCCTGGGGCATTGGGATATTTTTTAGACCCGAGGAAAGAGCACCTCCTACTGGCCCTCCAACACCACTTCCAGCAGCATCTGGTCTCCCATCCAGGGACTGACCAGGACCAACCCTGCTTAGCTTCAGAAGCAAACCAGCAGTGGGATGCAGGGTGGTATGCTGCCTGCAAAACCATAAGAATAACAATGGACACTATGGAACACAAATCCTTTACCATCTCTTCCTGAAATATACCTTTGGCCTAAAGAGCAGGAACCCAGACTTCACCAAATAAATCAGAAATACAGACATTCTCCTCCTACAAGAAATATGGTATAGAGAGATGGACCTACGGGTTTCCCTTTAGGTTACAGAAAGCTGGTAATCCCATCCACCAAACTACCAGGACTAAAACAGGGAAAAGGCTCAGGGGGTATGCTAATTTGGTATAGAGCAGACCTAACCCACTATAAAAAGTCATCAAAACAGGAGCATTTTAGATAGAAATAAATAAGGAAATGATCTCAACAGAGAACAATGTCCACGTATGCTACCTACAGTACCTTCCGAAAGTATTCAGACCCCTTGACTTTTTCCACATTTTGTTACGTTACAGCCTTCTTCTAAAAATGCTGAAATTGTTTTTTCCCCTCATCAATCTACACACAATACCCCATAATGACAAAGCAAAATCAGGTTATTAGAAATTGGATGGGGAATGTCACTGCACAGCTATTTTCAGGTCTCTACAGAGATGTTTGATCAGGTTCAAGTCTGGGCTCTGGCTGGGCCACTCAAGGACATTCAGAGACTTGTCCTGAAGCCACTCCTGCGTTGTCTTGGCTGTGTGCTTGGGGTCATTGCCCTATTGGAAGGGGAACCCTCGCCCCAGTCTGAGGTCCTGAGTCGGGGGTCCTGAGCGCTAGTCTCCCAGTCCCTGCCACTGAAAAACTTCCCACAGCATGATGCTGCCACCACCATGCTTCACCGTAGGGATGGTGCCAGGTTTCCTCCAGACGTGATGCTTGGCATCCAGGCCAAAGAGTTCCATCTTGGTTTCATCAAACCAGAGAATCTTGTCTCGAAGTACGAAGGACAATTCCTTCGACCTCATTGGCTTGATTTTTGCTCCGACATGCATTGTCAACTGTGAGACCTTGTATAGACAGGTGTGTGCCTTTCCAAATCATGTCCAATTAATTACATTTACCAGAGGTGGACTCCAATCAAGTTGTAGAAACATCTAAAGGATGATCAATGGAAACAGGATGCACCTGAGCTCAATTTCAAGTATCATAGCAAAGGGTCTGAAAACTTTTGCAAAAATTTCTAAAAACCTGTTTTCGCTTTGTCATTATGAGGTATTGTGGAGATTGCTGAATATGTTTATTTAATCAATTTTAGAATAAGGCTGTAACGTAACAAAATGTGGAAAAAGTCTAGAAGTCTGAATACTTTCCGAAGGCACTGTACACTCCCCCCAATAGAATCCCCATACTTTAACAATGACAGCTTGGGCCTCCCGGGTGGCGCAGTGGTTAAGGGCGCTGTACTGCAGCGCCAGCTGTGCCATCAGAGTCCCTGGGTTCGCGCCCAGGCTCTGTCGTAACCGGCCGCGACCGGGAGGTCCGTGGGGCGACGCACAATTGGCCTAGCATCGTCCGGGTTAGGGATCTCCTTGTCTCCTTGTCTCATCGCGCACCAGCGACTCCTGTGGCGGGCCGGGCGCAGTGCGCGCTAGCCAAGGTTGCCAGGTGCACGGTGTAGCCTCCGACACATTGGTGCGGCTGGCTTCCGGGTTGGATGCGCTGGTTGGGTTGTGTATCGGAGGACGCATGACATTCAGCCTTCGTCTCTCCCGAGCCCGTACGGGAGTTGTAGCAATGAGACAAGATAGTAGCTACTACAACAATTGGATACCACGAAATTGGGGAGAAAAAGGGGTAAAAAAAACAACAAGAAAAAAAACAATGACAGCTTCTCCATATACTAGTCTGTGGCGACCTAAACGCCAGAACTGGACAAGACCCTGACACTTTTAGCACACAGGGGGACAAACATCTACAGCATTAGAATGCTGACAGCATTCCCTCGCAATTTGCCCGCCTAGACACAAATACGAGAAATAAAAGAAAGAAAAAACGTGTCACAACTCTTTCAGCTCTGTCACACGCTGGGTCTGTACTAGAGGTCAACCGATTAATCGGAATGGCCGATAAATTAGGGCCGATTTCAAGTTTTCATAACAATCGGAAATCGGTATTTTTGGGCGCTGATTTGCCGATCTATTTATTTTTTACACCTTTATTTTAATCTTTATTTTACTAGGCAAGTCAGTTAAGAACACATTCTTATTTTCAATGACGGCCTAGGAACGGTGGGTTAACTGCCTAGTTCAGGGGCAGAAAGACAGATTTTCACCTTGTCAGCTCGGGGGATCCAATCTTGCAACCTTACAGTTAAATAGTCCAGCGCAATAACGACCTGCCTCTTTCTTGTTGCACTCCACAAGGAGACTGCCTGTTACGCGAATGCAGTAAGCCAAGGTAAGTTGCTAGCTAGCATTAAACTTATCTTATAAAAAACAATCAATCATAATCACTAGTTAACTACACATGGTTGATGATATTACTAGATATTATCTAGCGTGTCCTGTGTTGCATAAAATCTGACTGAGCATACAAGCATACAACTAAGTATCTGACTGAGCGGTGGTAGGCAGAAGCAGGCGTGTAAACATTCATTCAAACAGCACTTTTGTGCGTTTTGCCAGCAGCTCTTCGTTGTGCGTCAAGCATTGCGCTGTTTATGACTTCAAACCTATCAACTCCGGAGATGAGGCTGGTGTGACCGAAGTGAAATGGCTGGCTAGTTAGCGCGCTAATAGCGTTTCAAACTTCACTCGCTCTGAGCCTTGGGGTGGTTGTTTCCCTTGCTCTGCATGGGTAACGCTGCTTCGATGTGGTGGCTGTTTTCATTGTGTTTCTGGTTCGAGCCCAGGTAGGAGCGAGGAGAGGGACGGAAGCTATACTGTTACACTGACAATACTAAAGTGCCTATAAGAACATCC
This sequence comes from Oncorhynchus clarkii lewisi, assembly GCF_045791955.1. NCBI lineage: Eukaryota > Metazoa > Chordata > Actinopteri > Salmoniformes > Salmonidae > Oncorhynchus > Oncorhynchus clarkii. The sequence continues at coordinate 21,327,659 of NC_092178.1, forward strand.
AATAGTCAAAGGTTAATGAAATACAAATGGTATAGAGGGAAATAGTTATATAATTCCTATAATAACTACAACCTAAAACTTCTTACTTGGGAATATTGAAGACTCATGTTAAAAGAAACCACCAGCTTTCATATGTTCTCATGTTCTGAGCAAGGAACTGAAACATTAGCTTTCTTACATAGCACATATTGCACTTTTACGTTCTTCTCCAACACTTTGTTTTTGCATTATTTAAACCAAATTGAACATGTTTCATTATCTACTTGAGGCTAAATTGATTTTATTGATGTATTATATTAAGTTAAAATAAGTGTTAATTCAGTATTGTTGTAATTGTCATTATTACAAATATATATATATATATATTTTTTTTAATCGGCCGATTAATCGGTATCGGTGTTGAAAAATCATAATCGGTCGACCTCTAGTCTGTACTTAGTCAATGGTAGGGTTCGAGGGGACTCCTATGGTAGGTACACCTACAGCTCATCCCTTGGCAGTAGTACTGTAGATCACTTTATCACTGACCTAAACAGTATATTTGACTTTTCAGCTTCCATATCATTTTTTTTAAAGCAGACAACATAAGAAAATGAACAACAATGACAAATGGTTTGATGAAGAATGCAAAAACCTAAGAAAGAAATTGAGAAACCTATCCAACCACAAACACAGAGACCAAGAAAACCTGAGCCTATGCCTTCACTATGGTGAAACAAACAGCACAGAAACCAGTCAGAAACCAGCTCAATGTAGAATCCATAGAATGAAACCACTTCTGGGAAAATTGGAACACACTAAACCAACAACACAAAGAGCTATCTATACAAAACAGAGACATATGGATAAACCAATTCGCAAATATTTTGGCTCTATAAAAAAGAAGAAACAGTAAAAACATAATCAATGACAAATCTTAGATTCAGCTTTTAAAGACTACCAGATCCCACTGGATTCTCCAATTACATTGAATGAACTACAGGACAAAATACAAACCCTCCAACCCAAAAAGGCCTGTGGTGTTGATGGTATCCTGAATAAAATGACAAAATACACAGATCACAAATTCCAATTGGCTATAATAAAACTTTTTACCATCATCTTCAACTCTGGCATCTTCTCCAATATTTCGAGCCAAGGACTGATCACCCCAATCTACAAAAGTGGAGACAAATTTGACCCCAATAACTATCGTGGGATCTGCGTTTTCAGCATCCTACGGTTGTAAGGTCTACGGTCCACTCACTAACCAAGAATTCACAAAATTGGACTACACCAAATTGAGACTGCATGCAGAATTCTGCAAAAAAAATCCTCAGTGTGCAACATAAAACCCCAAATAATGCATGCAGAGCAGAATTAAAGCCAATTTATTCTTAATCTGAAAATGTGGCCGGCAGCTCCGTATGTGACACAATTGCGGAGCCTCCGGAGGCTTGCAGAGGCCAAATTGAGCTCTGTACCGCATCGTCGTGTGCCTCCCAAATTGTGTAACAATGTGGAGGGCTCCGTATAGCTCCGCATTGACATGATTGGTTGACAGTAGGTGGGGGGGTCCTGTACCAACCCAAACTCACTTCCTTGACAACTACCTTCACAACAGCTCTGCGCTGATCCGTGAAGTATGAATTCCCGGAAGCCGCATCACAGTAAATGCTGCACGGCCAATGCAGAGTCGGATTGACCATGCAGCCCCTTTTAGGACGATACCTGCTAATTATCAAAATCCAGAAAATACCTGTTAAATTCTAAAACCACCCAAAAGGAAGAAATTCCCAAACCTTCCATAACAAAGCCATCACCTACAGACAAGGGCATTGTTAAGGGGTGGAAAACATGAATGATTCATGGGGCCATAGCATGGTAGGGGCCCCTAAATGTTTAGAAAAATATTTGTTTACCATTTAAAAAATGTTAGACAAAAGAAATATGTGATAAATTAAAACGTATAACCATGATCAGATCAGGCATCTCTAACCAACCATCCCGTTTGTACCCCCCCCATAATGCACATGGTTTGGTCCATTCTCCACGAGGAGAAAATAAATACCACTGATCTGACTGTTCACGAGAGATAACCACTATGCCCCTCTTTCATTTTCTGCAGAGACAGATAAAGCAAAATTCAGGAAAAAAATTACTCACTACGCTTTTTTCCAGAAAAAAAACGAGGAGAACGATTTGAGTGGTAAGTCAGTACAGCCGGCCTGCCGAACTGAGTCACCTAGCTAGCCAATATAGCTAGCTTGATAGTCTGCTAGCTACAGGTAGCTAGCTGCCTACCGTGGACTCACTATCAGTTATGGCTAGCTAATTAGCTATTATTTTGATACTATTACAACTGTAGTCCCCAATATTTGCGTGATATTTGTTAGCTAGCTAGACTAAAATTAAAACCTAACATGTAGCCTACCTATCCATACTGTAGATGCGACTACTACTACTGCTGTAGACAAAGATCCCAATGTGTGTCCCCTACATGAAGCTGAAACAGCGGACCTTGGAGGTGGGGCAGTTTTGTAGGAGCAGCTGCATAACTAGACCATTTTTAAAACGGACAAGTTCGGCACATGATGACTTAGACATACTTAAATACGTATTCTATTTGATATGTATACTGTTAAAACCTTTTTTCTTTCAGTAGTAGATTTTTAGTGTGGTAACCTTTGTAGGAGTGAACATTAAACCTAACATTCCCTTTGTGTACTCACTTCCTAGTGCCTAGAGACCCCAGGTTGGCAGAATGTCAGCAGAAAGCTGTCAGACTGATGCAGAGGAGAGCAGGGAGGAGGAAGAGGAGTTAAAGAGTAGCCGCAGTGCCAGTGAAGGACTGACAGAAGAGAATGAACAAGCATGTAATAAGGGAAAGGAAGAGTATGGACAGATTCTAAGTGAGGAAGATGAGGTTTTAGATGATCCAGCACTGTGGCCAGAGAAAGTACAAGACCATGAAAGAGAAGCTATTGTTCACAGACTAGCCAACAGGTGTGTGAAGAGACAGAACTGTATAAAATCATGCCCCTAGACTCAGAAGGTGAGCCATTCCCCAATTATTTACAGTACAGTAAGTCAGAAAACGGAAGAGATTGCAGAGAGACTGTTTTATTTATGGTAAGAGTGTAAAGGCATTATATTGCATTCCATGTGTTTTTTTTCTCAAGGGCAAAGTAAACCATCACCCAGTTCTCTGGGATGGCTATAAGATAAGGATGGCTATAAGGATGGCTATAAGATAACATCAGTGAAATGGCGGAGAATGTATGACAAACTACCAGAGAATGAGGATGGTGTCCAGAACTGTTACTGGAAATGGAAAAATCTGCAGCAAACCGTAACAACAGCTGCAGGTATAGACAGTCAGCTGCAGGTATAGACAGTCAGCTGCAGGTATAGACAGTCAGCTGCAGAAACAAACCCAGTCAGAAATGTATAAAAACAGAGACTTCTAGAAAGGATTGTGGATGTGACACTGTACTTAGCATCTAGGAATCTGCCATTCTGGGGGAAATCACTCAGTCTTGATGTACATAATGGTCATTACCTAGGCTTACTGGAACTGTTGTCAAATTATGACCCGCTATTACGTCGGGACAAAAAGAAAGGAGCACGACTGACCTCAGCCCTGAGAGCCAAAACGAGATCATAGGAATATGTGGTCAAAGGGTTTTGAAAACAATACTTCATGAAAGAGAAGATGCAATTAATTACTCAGTTATATGTGATGCAACTCCAGACATTTCCCATACTGAGCAAAATGTATTATTGGTGAGATATGTACACAAAGATAGAGTTCAGGGAACAGGTGAGTTGCAAATAATTGACGTTTTCTTGAATTTAAAGAAAGTGCTAGAAAGTCTTATGCAAAAGGAAGAAGAGGGTTAGCCTTGTTTATAAGAATTGGTAATAAATGATTTAATCTGAAACATGGATCATTGGTAATTTCTTCATTAAAACTGACTACAATACATTACAAAATAAGTCACCAATTACGTAGTTATTTATAATAAAGCATCTTACAAATCTCATGACACAGCAGCTTTTGTTAACATTAGGTACCAAAAATGTTTGCAATGCTGTTAATTTAGGCAAAGCATGAAGGTGGAAACTAGAATCTGATCAATTGTAGTATAGAGCAGCTGAAGCTTATAGTTATTAAATGTACTAACACACATTGTTCAGTGCGTTATTTTAATCTGAAACATTCTGATTTCTATGTTAGGGGCCCGGTAGGTTTTTTGTTTTTTGTCCATGCTCCTGCCTACAGAGAGATGAACCTAGAGAAGAGTTCACAAAACACAAGCAGACACACAGAGCCTGTAACGGCAGATTTCGTCTGAAGAGGAGTAAGGATCGGACCAAGATGCAGCGTGGTAAGTGTTCATGACGATTTATTAAAAACGAACTGAACACTGAAATACAAAACAATAAACGATGTGATGAAAACCGAAACAGTACTGTGTGGCGACAAACACTCACACGGAAACAAACAGTGAAACCCAGGCTACCTAAGTATGATTCTCAATCAGAGACAACTAACAACACCTGCCTCTGATTGAGAACCATACTAGGCTGAACACAAAAACCAACATAGAAAAACAAACAGACTGCCCACCCCAACTCACGCCCTGACCATACTAAATAAAGACAAAACAAAGGAAATAAAGATCAGAACGTGACAGAGCCCCAGTACAGCAACACCCAACCAAATCATGAGAAAACAAAAAGTTAATTAATTACTTGACACATTGGAAAGAACTAATAAAAAAACAAAGCCAACTGTAATGCTATTTGACCATAAACAGAGAGTACACAGGGGCTGAATACCTGACCAAGGAAAGCTTTGTATATGTACAGACTCAGTGGCAGACATGGCTCTCAAGAGCAGACAGGCTATGTGCCCACTACCCACAAAATGAGGTGGAAACTGAGCTGCACTTCCTAACCTCCTGTCCAACGTATGACCATATTAGAGACATATTTTCCTCAGATTAAACAGACCCACAAAGAATTTGAAAACAATTACACATTTTGATAAACTCATATCTACTGGGTGAAATACCAGTGTGCCATCACAGCAGCAAGATTTGTGACCTGTTCCCACAAGAAAAGGGCAACCAGTGAAGAACAAACACCATTGTAAATGCAAACTATATTGATCCGTCTATTTATTTTCCCTTTTGTACATTTAATTAATATAGCCAGTAATATAACATTTGAAGTGTTATGTTTACTGCTAATTTCTGATTGTTCATTTAATTTTTGTTGCATCTATTGCACTTTCTTTGGCAATGTAAACAAGTTTCCCATGCCAATAAAGCCTTTTGAATTGAAGAGTGCGAGAGAGTGACATTGCTCTCTTTCTGCAATGTTACAGCGCCTCACAGAGGAGTAAGTGAGCACACACACACACACACACATCTTTCTATCATGCTGTTATTCATGGGCCATACATTTAGAGCTTGGGGGAAAGTAGCACATACACAGAGAAATCTGGGGGCATGGCATGTCTCCCTTCCCAAAGGCATTGTGGGAGTATGTATTGCTATAGTAATCCTCCAATATCTGAGGTGACAAGAAAATAATGATCTATAGTTTACTCTCATTTTCATCTTTATCTCAACTTCCCCGAGGGGGTACAATGAGATTATATACATAAATACAAATTGTATTGCAAAGCCCACCCACCTAAGAGAGAGGAGGTGGTTTGTGCAATAGCCAAATACCTAGGTTTTATCTCAGTTGGTTACCATGGACTTGAATCAAATGTATTTATAAAGCCCTTTTTACATCAGCAGATGTCAAAGTGCTATCCAGAAACCCAGCCTAAAAATCCAAACAGCAAGCAATGCAGATGTAGAAGCACAGTAGCTAGGAAAAAAGCTAGAAAGGCAGGAATCTAGGGATAAACCTAGAGAGGAACCAGGCTCTGAGGGGTGGCCAGCCCTCTTCTGGCTGTGCCGGGTGTAGAATGGTGATGGACGTTAAGGTTCGTCTTTACAGTAGGTGAAAGTGTGTGTGTGTGTGTGTGTGTAAGTGGGTAGAGGAAGCCTTGTAGTGCTCTGTGAATTCACTAAACTAATACTGTATAGCAATAGCCCTCATCTTTATTCAATTATATAACCACACATCCACGTCAGATGGGAGAGTAGTGACCAGACTCAGACAGGCTCCTAGTAGTCTGCCTGTAGGAAGAAGAAGTGTGTGTGTTCCTTGGCCCTGCTCTGTATTCCATAATAATTCCAGTGTTACTTGTAGTGTGTTATGACCTGAGCTCCTCTATATTCAGCTGCCCCTGTGGTGAGCTTCTGGAACACTTTCTACACTCCCACAACCATACTCAGTATACCCACAACCATACTCAGTATACCCACAACCATACTCAGTATACCCACAACCATACTCAGTATACCCACAACCATACTCAGTATACCCACAACCATACTCAGTGGGGAGGAGAGGGGTGAGAGTGTCTGTGCATGTGTGTCTGTCTGTGTGTGTGTGTGTGTGTGTGTGTGTGTGGGTGTGTATCTGTGTGACAGATTGCTAATTGCTTTTTAAATACAGCTCACACACACACACACACACACAATAGACTTCCGGCGCCGACAGAGATGGCCGCCTCGCTTTGCGTTCCTAGGAAACTATGCAGTTTTTTGTTTTTTTACGTGTTATTTCTTACATTAGTACCCCAGGTCATCTTAGGTTTCATTACATACAGTCGAGAAGAACTACTGAATATAAGATCAGCGTCAACTCACCATCAGTACGACCAAGAATATGTTTTTCGCGACGCGGACCCTGTGTTCTGCCTTACAAACAGGACAACGGAGTGGATCCTATGCAGCGACCCAAAAAAACGACTCCGAAAGAGAGGGAAACGAGGCGGTCTTCTGGTCAGACTCCGGAGACGGGCACACCGCACACCACTCCCTAGCATTCTTCTTGCCAATGTCCAGTCTCTTGACAACAAGGTTGATGAAATCCGAGCAAGGGTAGCATTCCAGAGGGACATCAGAGACTAACGTCCTTTGCTTCACTGAAACATGGCTCACTGGAGAGACTCTATCCGAAGCGGTGCAGCCAACGGGTTTCTCCACGCATCGCGCTGACAGAAACAAACATCTTTCTGGTAAGAAGAGGGGCGGGGGCGTATGCCTCATGGCCAACGTGACATGGTGTGATGAAAGAAACATACAGGAACTCAAATCCTTCTGTTCACCTGATTTAGAATTCCTCACAATCAAATGTAGACCGCATTATCTACCAAGAGAATTCTCTTCGATTATAATCACAGCCGTATATATCCCCCCCCAAGCAGACACGTCGATGGCTCTGAACGAACTTTATTTAACTCTCTGCAAACTGGAAACGATTTATCCGGAGGCTGCATTCATTGTAGCTGGGGATTTTAACAAGGCTAATCTGAAAACAAGACTCCCCAAATTTTATCAGCATATCGATTGCGCAACCAGGGGTGGAAAGACCTTGGATCATTGTTACTCTAACTTCCGCGACGCATATAAGGCCCTGCCCCGCCCCCCTTTCGGAAAAGCTGACCACGACTCCATTTTGTTGATCCCTGCCTACAGACAGAAACTAAAACAAGAGGCTCCCACGCTGAGGTCTGTCCAACGCTGGTCCGACCAAGCTGACTCCACACTCCAAGACTGCTTACATCACGTGGACTGGGAGATGTTTCGTATTGCGTCAGATAACAACATTGACGAATACGCTGATTCGGTGTGCGAGTTCATTAGAACGTGCGTTGAAGATGTCGTTCCCATAGCAACGATTAAAACATTCCCTAACCAGAAACCGTGGATTGATGGCAGCATTCGTGTGAAACTGAAAGCGCGAACCACTGCTTTTAATCAGGGCAAGGTGTCTGGTAACATGACCGAATACAAACAGTGCAGCTATTCCCTCCGCAAGGCTATCAAACAAGCTAAGCGCCAGTACAGAGACAAAGTAGAATCTCAATTCAACGGCTCAGACACAAGAGGCATGTGGCAGGGTCTACAGTCAATCACGGACTACAGGAAGAAATCCAGCCCAGTCACGGACCAGGATGTCTTGCTCCCAGGCAGACTAAATAACTTTTTTGCCCGCTTTGAGGACAATACAGTGCCACTGACACGGCCTGCAACGAAAACATGCGGTCTCTCCTTCACTGCAGCCGAGGTGAGTAAGACATTTAAACGTGTTAACCCTCGCAAGGCTGCAGGCCCAGACGGCATCCCCAGCCGCGCCCTCAGAGCATGCGCAGACCAGCTGGCCGGTGTGTTTACGGACATATTCAATCAATCCCTATACCAGTCTGCTGTTCCCACATGCTTCAAGAGGGCCACCATTGTTCCTGTTCCCAAGAAAGCTAAGGTAACTGAGCTAAACGACTACCGCCCCGTAGCACTCACATCCGTCATCATGAAGTGCTTTGAGAGACTAGTCAAGGACCATATCACCTCCACCCTACCTGACACCCTAGACCCACTCCAATTTGCTTACCGCCCAAATAGGTCCACAGACGATGCAATCTCAACCACACTGCACACTGCCCTAACCCATCTGGACAAGAGGAATACCTATGTGAGAATGCTGTTCATCGACTACAGCTCGGCATTCAACACCATAGTACCCTCCAAGCTCGTCATCAAGCTCGAGACCCTGGGTCTCGACCCCGCCCTGTGCAACTGGGTACTGGACTTCCTGACGGGCCGCCCCCAGGTGGTGAGGGTAGGCAACAACATCTCCTCCCCGCTGATCCTCAACACTGGGGCCCCACAAGGGTACGTTCTGAGCCCCTCCTGTACTCCCTGTTCACCCACGACTGCGTGGCCATGCACGCCTCCAACTCAATCATCAAGTTTGCGGACGACACTACAGTGGTAGGCTTGATTACCAACAACGACGAGACGGCCTACAGGGAGGAGGTGAGGGCCCTCGGAGTGTGGTGTCAGGAAAATAACCTCACACTCAACGTCAACAAAACTAAGGAGATGATTGTGGACTTCAGGAAACAGCAGAGGGAACACCCCCCTATCCACATCGATGGAACAGTAGTGGAGAGGGTAGCAAGTTAAGTTCCTCGGCATACACATCACAGACAAACTGAATTGGTCCACTCACACAGACAGCATCGTGAAGAAGGCGCAGCAGCGCCTCTTCAACCTCAGGAGGCTGAAGAAATTCGGCTTGTCACCAAAAGCACTCACAAACTTCTACAGATGCACAATCGAGAGCATCCTGGCGGGCTGTATCACCGCCTGGTATGGCAACTGCACCGCCCTCAACCGTAAGGCTCTCCAGAGGGTAGTGAGGTCTGCACAACGCATCACCGGGGGCAAACTACCTGCCCTCCAGGACACCTACACCACCCGATGTCACAGGAAGGCCATAAAGATCATCAAGGACATCAACCACCCGAGCCACTGCCTGTTCACCCCGCTATCATCCAGAAGGCGAGGTCAGTACAGGTGCATCAAAGCTGGGACCGAGAGACTGAAAAACAGCTTCTATCTCAAGGCCATCAGACTGTTAAACAGCCACCACTAACACTGAGTGGCTGCTGCCAACACACTGACACTGACTCAACTCCAGCCACTTTAATAATGGGAATTGATGGGAAATGATGTAAATATATCACTAGCCACTTTAAACAATGCTACCTTATATAATGTTACTTACCCTACATTATTCATCTCATATGCATACGTATATACTGTACTCTATATCATCGACTGTATCCTTATGTAATACATGTATCACTAGCCACTTTAAACTATGCCACTTTGTTTACATACTCATCTCATTTGTACATACTGTACTCGATACCATCTACTGTATCTTGCCTATGCTGCTCTGTATCATCACTCATTCATATATCCTTATGTACATATTCTTTATCCCCTTACACTGTGTACAAGACAGTAGTTTTGGAATTGTTAGTTAGATTACTTGTTATTACTGCATTGTCGGAACTAGAAGCACAAGCATTTCGCTACACTCGCATTAACATCTGCTAACCATGTGTATGTGACAAATAAAATTTGATTTGATTTGATTTGAATAGGATGTGTTTTTTCACAGACATCTTTACACTTATGGGAGCAGCTAGACAGGCCAGAATCCATAGACTTACAGCTGCAACTACACACACACAAATATCTGATACACACAAGGCCACAAAGAAACACGAGAGAGGAGAGAGAGAGGAGAGAGAGAGAGGGGAGAGCTGAGGATTTATGAAAGCAGCTGAGAAGTGACGGCCAGGATGGACGAGCAACAACAAAAAAACGAGTGAACAAGAAAAAGAGAGAGGAAGAAAGGAAAGTAAAAACCCTGCAATGCTGCTGCAGACGATGATGTCACCCTGACTCGACCACAGCAAACGGACACGGGTGGAGGGATGGGCCACTTTCTGTTTTTTCTCTCTGCTCTCCCTCTCTCTTTCCCGCCCTCACTCTTCAAAAAACGTAGCTGTCTTTAACCATTACTTTACCATTCAAACCAAAGAGGGGAGAGCGGAATAGTGCATCTAGATACTCTATAAAGATACTTCCTCTCCTGATCAAAAGGCAGAATCTGAAATGGCCATTATTTCCTTTGGTCGGAGCACCACGTGGTACACCATAAATAAAGGAACCGGTTGCCATTTTAGATGATCCACCCTAAACGTTTGGCATACCCGTCAGCTGGATGAGCGGGCCTGTCGGTGTGTAAAGCCACACGTGAAAAGGGTCCACAGTATGGACGTTATCCTCCTCCAACACATCTGCATGTTTTATTCCCAGTTTTACAAAGTCTGTCACTCCAACCGGCCAGGCAGCATGTGGAACTAGCTCCTTTGCTAACACACCTCCAGCTAAGCTACGCCAAAACAGATGCTAATTACATTGTGAAAGACAAGAATTAGCCCCATAATCCTATGCTATCGAAATTAAGCTAACCAAGGCTAAGATATATTTTTTGGGCAACAAAAAAAACAATTGCTTTTGAGGAGTGGTGCTAAGCCAGGCCAATGTATGCTAAACTAAGAAGCTAGCAGCTCCTCCTGTGTGAGCTGGTGTCCTGTGTCGGTTTGTGTGTGTGTGTGTGTGTGTGTGTGTGTGTGTGTGTGGCTTAGAGAGAATTCAAATAAAATTTTACTTTACACCTGTTAACGAAGCATGTGACAACAAACAGTGAAATTACAGGCCCTTAAAAATGCTGAGAAAAAAAATGAGAAATAATTTAAAAGTAATAACACGTAATAATAAATGTTATAAAAAATATAAAATTAGTAACGCTATACAAAACATTAAGAACATCTGCTCTATCGATGACAGACCGACCAGGTGAAGCCAGGTGAAAGATATGATTCCTTAGATGTCACTTGTTAAATCCATTTCAAATCAGTGTAGATGAAGTGGAGGATAAAGTTAAAAATATATATTTTGAAGCCTTGAGACATGGATTGTATATTTGAGTCATTCAGGAGGGTGACAAAAACATGTAAATGCCTTTGAACAGAGTAGTAGGTACCAGGCGCACCAGTTTGTGTCAAGAACTGCAGCACTACTGGGTTTTTCACGCTTAACAGTTACCTGTGTGTATCAAGAATGGTCCACCACCCAAAGGACATCCAGCCAACTTGACACAAGTGGGAAGCATTGGAGTACATGGGCCAGCATCCCTGTGGAATGCTTTCAAAACCTTTTAGTGTCCACGACCCGACGAAATTAGGCTGTTCGGGAAGGTGCCCCTAATGTTTTGTACAGTCAGTGTATATACAGGTACCAGTACCGAGTTGAGGTAGATATGTACACTACCATTCAAAAGTTTGGGGTCACTTAGAAATGTCCTTGTTTTTGAAAGAAAAGCCATTTTTTGTCAATTAAAATAACAACAAATTGATCAGAAATACAGTGTAGACATTGTTAATGTTGTAAATTACTATTGTAGCTGGAAACGGCAGATGTTTTATTGAGTATCTACATCAGCAACCATCACTCCTGTGTTCCAATGGCACATTGTGTTAGCTAATCCAAGTTTATCATTTTAAAAAGGCTAATTGATCATTAGAAAACCCTTTTGCAATTATGTTAGCACAGCTGAAAACGGTTGTCTTGATGAAAGAAGCAATAAAACTGGCCTTCTTTAGACTAGTTGAGTTTCTGGAGCATCAACATTTGTGGGTTTGATTACAGGCTCAAAATGGTCAGAAACAAATAACTTTCTTCTGAAACTCGTCAGTCTATTCTTGTTCTGAGAAATGAAGGCTATTCCATGCGAGAAATTGCCAAGAAACTGAAGATCTCATACAACACTGTGTACTACTCCCTTCACAGAACAGCGCAAACTGGCTCTAACCAGAATAGAGAGGAGTGGGAAGCCCTGGTGCACAACTGAGCAAGAGGACAAGTACATTAGAGTGTCTAGTTTGAGAAACAGATGCCTCACAAGTCCTCAACTGGCAGCTTCATGAAATAGTACCCACAAAACACCAGTCTCAACGTCAACGGTGAAGAGGCGACCCCGGGATGCTGGCCTTCTAGGCAGAGTTGCAAAGAAAAAGCCATATCTCAAACTGGCCAATAATATTTAAAAAAGATTAAGATGGGCAAAAGAACAGACACTGGACAGAGGAACTCTGCCTAGAAGGCCAGCATCCCGGAGTCACCTCTTCACTGTTGACGTTGAGACTGGTGATGCACTAGTCTTTTCTCCTTTGTGTGGCCATAATGCCCCGTAAAAAAAAAATGCCTTTTGCGGCCAGTGGCCCTTGGGCTGAATATAATAATTATAATTCCCTTCCCTTTCTCACAGGCTACAAGTGAAGACAGACACATCGGGGAAGCCACTGCGTGCGTCCTTATCCAATTCCGACGTGCATATTGAAAGAACTGTCCACATTTACTTTTCGTCAGTCAACAAGATGAGTAGGTCTAACGAACAGCAAAAGCACTAGCCTATGTCAATCTACTTTCCCCCATAGTACAAAAGTTGACCTATTCTATTCTGTGCAATAAATAAATATTACAAACATACGTCTGGGACAGTTTTGGGATGCGATAGATCCCAAATGAATACAACCACTGAGCCTGACGCAACAGATGAGAACATTCATCTTAAAATGTTGATAAACTACTAGGCCATTTCTTCACATTATAAGTGCAGCAATAAGCACATGGTAGTAGGCTATAAGTGTGAATGTTCCATTAGCAGAAAACACCATTCTCAAAAGGGAACCCAAATGTGATTATGCATGTAATGCTTTTATTATAAAATGTCAATTGTTATGGTGAAACTACATATGTATGCCAGTTAGGCTCTACACCCGTTGTAAAGCGGATTAATGTGCTTCATTTTAAGAAGTTATTTGGCCACTTTAGTTGTGATACAAACCTTATCAAAACATATAGGCCTACATGAGGTGTGCTACTGTGAGTTGAAAAAGGTCACAAAAAAAAAGCATGCACTGTTTCTTGCCTTAAACTGGGCATCATTCACAAGTGATCATTGTCACCCATCAAAATATTATTGATTTAATATTGCATTTACATATACTAAATAATATTTGTGAAATGCGTTTTGATTTAGAATGGACCAATACATGTCATCTGTGCACTTAAATAGCGAATGGAGGACGGTTTTCATGCCAGCCAGGTAGGCTATACTCCTGTTGTAAAGATTGATTTGATTGCTTGACAAGCAATCAAATCAATGTGCTTAATATAAATATAGTAGGCCTAGCCTATAGAAAGCTGATGGGATCCTCCTCTTTTTAATAGAAGCCAGTATTCAGTTTTTTCACACAATTGCATAGCCTATAGAAATGTTGCGCCACATGAGCTCATGGGCTCTCATGAAGTGTTACATTTTCGATTACATTTGCATTGATGTCAGGGTGATTAGAGGGACAATAGAGTGCTGAGTACCAGGCAGTTAGTAAGTTTGGTAGGCTACTAATGACCAGCAGCAGCATCAGAACTTGGAGAAGCCTAATTACCGTGACTAAACAGTCATGTGGAATTTGACTACCGTCATGACTCGTGACCGCTGGTGTGGTGGTAATACGGTCACCGTAACAGCCCTAGTGTGGACCATGATCGATCTTTAGTGATGTGGACACCGAGTAACTTGAAGCTCTCGACCCGATACACTACAGCCCTGTCGATGCGAATGGGGGTATGCTTGGCCCTCTTTTTCCTGTAGTCCACGATCAGCACCTTTGTCTTGCTGACATTGAGGCAGAGTTTGTAGTCCTCTGACCTCTCTGACCTCCTCCCTATCGGCTGTCTAATTGTTGTTGGTGAACATAAATGTTCCTCTTGTCCAGGTGGGAAAGGGCAGTGTAGAGTGCAATAGAGATGGCATCATCTGTGGATTTGTTTGGGCGGTATGTGAATTGGAGTGGGTCCAGAGTGTCTGAGATGATGGTGTTGAAGTGAGCCATGACCAGCCTTTCAAAGCACCTCATGGCTAGAGACGTGAGTGCTACTGAGCTACTTTTGCGTTCTTGGACACAGGGACTACGGTGGTCTGCTTGAAACATGTAGGTTTTACAGACTGGGTTGGGGAGAGGCTGAAAATGTCCTGGTAATCTGCCTTTTGAATGTTAACCTGTTTAAAAAGGTCTTACTCACATCGGCTACGAAGAGAGTGTTCACACAGTCGTCTGGAACAGCTGGTGGTTTCATGCATGGTTGAGTGTTGCTTGCCTCAAAGCAAGCATATAAGGCATTTAGCTCGTCTAGTAGGCTCGCGTCACTGGGAAGCCCGCCCTTTGTAAATCCGTGATAGTTTGCAAGCCCTGCCACATCCGCCGAGCGTCAGAGCCGGCGTAGTAGAATTCAATCTTAGTCCTGTATTGAAGCTTTTCCTGTTTATGGTTCGTCGGAGGTCGTTGCAGGATTTCTAATAAGCATCCGGATTAATGTCACGCTCCTTGAAAGCTAGTCTTTAGCTCAGTGTGGCTGTTTCCTGTAATCCATGGCTTCTGGTTGGGATATGTACGTACGGTCACTGTGGGGATGATGTCGTTGGTGCACTTATTAATGAAGCCGGTGACTGACATGGTAAACTCCTCAATCCTGGAACATGACCACAACACAGCAGTAAAATAACGGTCAGAGACTCTCATATGCAGATAACATCTATGCTGGCTGGGTAGCATACAGGTTTTTAGCAAATGTTCGAAAAAGGCCCCATTCAGAAAAGATAGTGTCAAATCCAGTGCTCTTCAGATCCGCTTCCATGCATTCGTGACAGTAACATGACCACCCCCAGCAGTGAAGGAGAGAGAGAGAGAGAGAGGATAGAGGGAGTATGGGGGGATATTTGGGTGAGGAGTTACTCAGGCCAGAAAGTCAAATGATAGATTGAAGGGATCCATAGCTACAGCCAATCTATGTCTGGCATCTACAGAATCCTACATGAGCAAGTGACAAAGGGTCAAATAATCCTGTGTTACGGAGTGTGTGTCCTTGTTAATGAACTTGACAAATCTGTTGGTTTTTCTTTCTGTGAATGATGACATGGCGTCGTGTTCACGGTCAAAATCTGAACGAGGCCTGTATGTATCATTTCAAGGAAAATAAGGCAAGACCAAATCAATCTCTGCTGCGTATGAAAGCCTACGTCATCGGTCTCTCTTTATGTAGGACTGGACTCAAACAGACACATCACAGGCTGCGGATTAAGGAGGGCTCCAGGAGGTGAAGTGAACATTAGTTCCTTGCAGTCACAAAGCAATTTACAGACACACACACACTATAAACACGTACAAACATGCACAGAAGAGAAATGTGTGCGTGTGTGTCAGTCAGTATATGCCAGTTGCCAGGACAGATGGAGAGGGAGGTATGGAGAGCAGAGTTCTCTTCATACCATCTCTCACTCAAACACGTTGGTATGATGATCCAGAGCATGTTAAAGTGCTAATCTCATAATGGTTATGGTCCGGATTAAACTCATGAAAACTGATCTGAAGTCAGCTGTTACAGTGGCCTCATGGGGGCCCAGGGAGAGAATGGGTCAGGCTGGTTTGGGTAATGGTACGTTTGAGATAGCATAGAGGGCGTGCCTAAATACATTGCATCACTGGCCTTTTTCAACTGAGGCCTGTGTTGGAATTCCCGGTATTCCCATAAACTGGTTCCCATTCTCCAGAGTAGAGCAGGGAGGATATGGGAATAGAGAGGTGAACTGTTTGGATAACAGACAATTATTCAAACAATAATCGTGGCATTTGTTTCAACAGTAACCTGGGGAAAATATTCTGCAATATCATTAACAGCAGATTACTGCACTCAGTGAAATCAAATTGGATTAATACCTAATTATAAAACATCAGACCATTTTAATACCCTACACACCCTAATTGAAAAATACGTTTTTTTTTCATATTTAAAAAATAAACATTTTCTCCTGCTTTGTAGATTTCCAAAAAGCTTTTTGATTCAATTTGGCATGAAGGCATTTTATTCAAACTAATTACAAAATGGCGTGGGAGTAAAAACATATGACGTCATCAAATCAATGTACAGGAATAACAAGTGAGCAGTTAAAATTGGAGATAAACATACAGATTTATTTTCCCACAGGTGTGGAGTAAAACAGGGGAACAACTTGAGCTCAAGTCTATTTAATATCTATATAAATGAATTGGCTAAAACACTTGAGCAATCAACAGTCCCTGGTCTCACTCTTAACACAGAAATAAACTGCTTCCTGTATGCAGATGATCTAGTGCTTCTGTCCCCAACAAAAGACGAGCTAGAGCAACAGTTCTGTTACACCTGGGCACTGACAGCCAATCTAAAAAAAATACTAATATTATATTACAAAAAAGGTCCAGATGACAGGGAAAGTATTCAGACCCCTTGACTTTTTCCACAATTTGTTACGTTACAGCCTTCTTCTAAAATGTATTAAATAATCCCACCCCCCTAAATCTACACACAATACCCCTTAATGACAAAGAAAAAAACAGGTTCAATATTTATGCAAATTCATGAAAAATACAAAACTGAAATATGACATTTACGTAAGTATTCAGACACTTCACTTAGAACTTTGTTGAAGCACCTTTGGCAGCGATTACAGCTTCCAGTCTTCTTGGGTATGACACTACAAGCTTGGCACACCTGTATTTGGGGAGTTTCTCCCATTCTTCCTTGCAGATCCTCTCAAGTTCTGTCAGATTGGATGGGGAGCGTCACCGCACAGCTATTTTCAGGTCTCTCCAGAGATGTTCGATCGGCCTCAAATCTGGGCTCTGGCTGGGCCACTCAAGGACATTCAGAGACTTGTCCTGAAGCAACTCTTGTGTTGTCTTGGCTGTGTGCATAGGGTTGTTGTCCTGTTGGAAGGTGAATCTTTGCCCCAGTCTGAGGTCTTGAGCAGGTTTTCATCAAGGATCTCTCTGTACTTTGCTCCGTTCATCTTTCCCTCGATCCTGACTAGTCTCCCAGTCCCTGCTGCTGAAAAACATCCCCACAGCATGATGCTGCCACCACCATGCTTCACTGTAGGGATGGTGCCAGGTTTCCTCCAGACATGACGCTTGGAATTCAGGCCAAAGAGTTCAATCTTGGTTTCATCAGACCAGATAATCTTGTTTCTCATGGTATGAGAGTCCTTTAGGCGCCCTTTGGCAAACTCCAAGTGGGCCGTCATGTGCCTTATGTCTGGCCACTAACAAAAAGGCCTGATTGGTGTAGTGCTGCAGAGATGGTCGTCCTTCTGGAAGTTTCTCCCATCTCTACAGAGGAGCTCTGGAGCTATGTCAGAGTGACCATTGGGTTCTTCGTCATCTCCCTGACCAAGGCCCTTCTCCCCTGATTGCTCAGTTTGGCTGGGCGGCCAGTACTAGGAAGAGTCTTGGTGGTTCCAAACTTCTTCCATTGAAGAATGATGGAGGTCACGTTGTTCTTGGGGACCTTGAATGCTGCAGAAATGTTTTGGTACCCTTCCCCAAATCTGTGCCTCGACACAATCCTGTCTCAGAGCTCTACGGACAATTCCTTCGACCTCATTGCTCTAACATGCATTGCCACCTGTGGGACCGTATATAGACAGGTGTGTGCTTTTCCAAATCCTGTCCAATCAATTGAATTTACCACAGATAGACTCCAATCAAGTTGTAGAAACATCTAAAGGGTGATCAATGGAAACAGGATGCACCGGAACTCAATTTCGAGTTTCATAGCAAAGAGTCTGAATACTTCATGTAAATAAAAAGATATGTTCTTGATTTTTATACTTGTGCAAAAATAATCATTTCCACCACCCATGTTGGCGAGAAAAATAAATAAAACCCCCTCAAAGTACATCCCGTGGCTAGAAGACACTATAAAATAATGAAGTACTGTCAGACAGTACACGAGGCAGACTATCTGACAAAACTATACAGACTTATGAGCAAGTTGTTCCCCCAAATTTAAAACAAATACAAAAATTATTCAACAAAAACAGAAAATCCAATAACTATTGGGAGAAAAACCCATTTGTGCCATATTCCCTACAAAAGTTGTAGCTTCCTGCCACAACCTCAGGGACAGCCAGTAGAACGACCAGCCAGAGCAAAAAACATTTCTACCGGTCTTTCTCACTATTTCATTATTGTCTTAATTTATTTCTTACTGTATTGATTTGATATGTGTCTATATGTTTGATTTGGCAATGTGTGCCAACACTTTCCAAGCCAATCAAGTATATGAATTGAGAGAGTCTGGAATGTGAATCTCTGTGTGTGAGATAGATGCAGGTGTCACTACGTCCTGACGGAGAAGATTGTCACTAGAGAGAGTCTCTCTCTCCCCCTCTCCCTCTCCCCATTTTGGTTTTCAGTTTTTCAGGGCTTAAGCACTCTCAATCTCTTCCTCCCTCCACCGTTCTCTCTACTAGTTCATCAACCAGATTGTTGTTAGTAATTATTTACTAGACACAATGCACTCTCTCACACTCCCGCTCTCTTTTTCTGTCTTTCTCTCTCTTGGTCTTGTTGCCAGCTACTCTACCCCCCATTAGCCTAGTTTGGTAACTTTGATTGACATCCGATTCTCCCAACTCCCAGCCCCACGGAGGAGATTTGATTGGTCGGTGAAACAGAGGGGGTGATCCTATTGGCTCGGGAGACTGAGGGGGCAATCTTATTGGCTGATGGCCAGGCTGATCAGCCACAGCTGCAGCGCTTTAACAATGCCCTTACTGTGGGTACAACTGACACACACACACACACACACACACACACACACACAAAAAATACAAAATAATAATAATTGCCCATCTGTGCTAGTGACAAGCATTAATAATAGATTTCAAAACGTTCCATCGGTCTGTCCTAGGCTCTCTCTTCCCTGCTTACCTCTCACTCCCTCTCTTTCACCACTATTCCTTCTCTCTCCCTATGAACATCCCGTTTTCCCCAGAATGTCAGTTGCCAGTTGAATCTCGCCATCTCTCCCCGTCACATTCTCTCCATTCGACCAGACTTCTAATAACAGGGTAGAGTAAGAGACTGAGACACAGGATGAGGAGAGAGAGAGAGAAACAGCCCACCCGAGCCCCTCACACTAAACATATGCCTGTCAGGGACCAAAGTCACAACCAGCGTTACGTAACACTCTCTCCATCCATCCCCCTCTCCTCCCTCCCTCCCCCTATCCCAGTGTGACCAGCGAGAGAGAGAGCAAACCACCAGATGGACTGGTTTCAACCTTTAGATCTTAGAAGACATCATTTATTTTAACCCCTTTATAGGGCAGACCAGTGACATCACTGCTGAATGACTCAACCTATAACCCTGCCTAAAAACAAGGAAGTAAAACAAATCAGTTTTAGACCAGACTGGAGAGATGAAGGGGAGGGGGACACTTCAGCAGATCCCAGTCAAAACACACACACTAAACACATGCCGCTACAACAGACAGACATCAATGGAAGATCCCAGTCAAAACACACACGCTAAACACATGCTGCTACAACAGACAGACATCAATGGAAG